>NC_142957.1:13568398-13570898 GCF_046866305.1 Octopus bimaculoides | reverse complement strand
GCAGAATATTTGCTGTAGGCCATCTTTCATACCAAGACAAAACAATGTACATGATAACACTTCCAATCAGTTAAGATCAGGAGCCATGAGAGCCAGTGCCTGGTACTGTATCAGGGCATTAGCAAATCTGTGGTATTGAGCAGAATATTTGCTGTAGGCCATCTTTCATACCAAGACAAAACAATGTACATGATAACACTTCCAATCAGTTAAGATCAGAAGCCATGAGAGCCATTGCCTGGTACTGCATCAGGGCATTAGCAAATCTGTGGTATTGAGCAGAATATTTGCTGTAGGCCATCTTTTTATACCAAGACAAAACAATGTACATGACTAGCTCTCTCCCTACCCAAATTTCAGGCGCTGTATCTAATCTATAGCAGACAGAATTATAATAAACTCTTATTACCTTCTACATTGAGGCTAGCAACCAGTTTCGATACAATGCAAGCAACAGCCAGGGGTAGAATGGTTGTAATTGTTTGTTGGATGACAGGAAGAACACAGGTGTCCAGCAGTTGCCACAAGGGTGGTTGTTGGTAAATAGTGTCATCATAGTTATACATCTCCTCCTGCTCAAAGTAGTTCATTAGCTCATCTTCGTCGAGGTTCTCCATGTCGGAGTAGTAAGCCTCCATGTCCATGTCTAGAGAACAAGAAGAAAAGAAAAGCAGAAACAGAGACAGTGAAGGACATGATTTTCAGAATATGGTTGCAGACCCCTGTTATTATTTTTTTTTTTCATTTCCTTTAAATCAACTAGAGCAGAGGTTTTCAAACAAGGGGTCCGTAGACAGCAAATACTTTTTATGGGCAATTTGATTTTATATATGTTTTTTAATCGAAATCTTTTAATTGACAATAAACCTATTTGTTAAATAAATAAATGTAAAAATATGTTATTTTAAGCAAATATTTATGAATAAATTTCATAAGCGTTTATAAGGGGGTCCCTAAGGTAAAGCCTGAAATATAAAGGGGTCCACAAGTCAAAAAGTTTGAAAACCCCTGATCTAGTGCAGGGGTTTTCAAATTGTGGTCCGCAAGGACAAGACAGGGGTTCCGTGGACAGCAAATACTTTTTATGGGCAATTTGATTTTATATATGTTTTTTAATCGAAATCTATTAATTGACAATAAACCTATTTGTTAAATAAATAAATGTAAAAATATGTTATTTTAAGTAAATATTTATGAATAAATTTCATAAGCGTTTATAAGGGGGTCCCTAAGGTAAAGCCTGAAATATAAAGGGGTCCGCAAGTCAAAAAGTTTGAAAACCTCTGATCTAAGAGATACCGCCATGCTGAAAATAGCAGCCAAATCTTGACTCTAAACCAGGGGGTCTGCAAGGACAAGACAGGAGGTCCGTGGACAACAAATACTTTTTATGGGCAATTTGATTTTATATATGTTTTTTAATCAAAATCTATTAATTGACAATAAACCTATTTGTTAAATACTGTTAAATAAATAAATGTAAAAATATGTTATTTTAAGCAGGTATTTATGTATAAATTTCATAAGCGTTTATAAGGGGGTCCCTAAGGTAAAGTTTAAAATATAAAGGGGTTCGCAAGTCAAAAAGTTTGAAAACCCCTGAACTAGAGGAACTGTATGTGCTCTTTTCGCCTGCTAGAAATAGCAGTCGAATCTCTGACAACTGAGTCTCAAAGTCATGGTTGTCACTGCAGAGCCTGCGCAGACATAGGAATTGGGAGTAAGGGATGGAGAGCTTGGTGTGGGTAGGGCGAGAAGAGGAGGAGAAGTTAAGGTATGAATGTGAGTCAGTATGTGTGTGTGTGTAGTGGATGGAGGTAGTGGGAGCAGAGTGGTGTATGTTGACTGAAATGTCAAGAAATGCAATGGAAGTGTTGGAAATAGTGCAGAAGAATTTGAGGGCAGGATGGAAGGATTGAGCAAAAGAGAGGAAGGGGTCTAGTTGTTCACACCGATACAGTCATCAATATAATGATCCTCCTTCATTGGACACGAAACTCAGCTTGCGAAGACTTATTGGGGAAAGCAAAATCGTGAAGGCACCGGTCCCCAGCGTCGCCTTTCTGGCACTTGTGCCCACAGCATGAGTAAGGACTTTCGAGAGAGATCGTTGCCAGTGCCCCTGGACTGGCTCTTGTACGGGTGGCACATAAAATACACCATTTTGAGCGTGGCCGTTGCCAGTACCGCCTGACTGGCCTTCGTGCGGGTGACACGTAGAAGCACCCACTACACTCTCTGAGTGGTTGGCGTTAGGAAGGACATCCAGCTGTAGAAACTCTGCCAAATCAGATTGGAGCCTGGTGCAGCCATCTGGTTTCACCAGTCCTCAGTCAAATCGTCCAACCCATGCTAGCATGGAAAGCGGACGTTAAACGACGATGATGATGATGATGATGATAATGATATAGTTCAGGAGTGGGACCAGTGAACCGTGAGAATATTTGGGCCTCAATGTAGCCAATGAACAGGTTCTCATAGTTGGGGCCCATTCTCGTTC
>NC_142957.1:13560898-13563398 GCF_046866305.1 Octopus bimaculoides | reverse complement strand
GTGGCTCTCATCATTTCTGATCTTAAATGATTAAAAGTGTTAACACGTACATGTTTTGTCTTGGTTTACACGTTAACACTTACAATCAGAAGCCATGGGATGGGCTACAACAAATATTATGCTCAATACCACAGATTTGCTTGTCAGTTGTGTGACATTAAACAAATGAACATGTCCCTTGGTGGCTGACGATATGTGCATCCCTGATCATGAGCAGGAGTAGTGGGGGAGCATCATAGCCATGTGTTGAGAGGAATTCTTTGGAGATTGAATAATTCACCCCTGAAAACATGGGGTTTTTTTTGTTCACGTCCTTAAACAACCTGTATCCAGGGACCTTTTGAGTGGGATGGGCTACTCAACATAAAGAAAATTCTAACTGTACCAGACTTGCAAGGTCATGTGCAGTTTATCTTGATATGAGGCCATCATGTCATGCACATATGGTTGTGATGCATGTGCCTGGTGTACCCTTATCAGACGGGTAGTCATCATGGGTATATTGGGCTTTGTGTATTTCTACCCCAGCATCACTTTGGGGGTATGTACTGCTCTTTCACTCAATAACACACACACACACACATACACATATATATATATATATATATATATATATATATATATGTAGAGAATGTAGAGAGAAGACTAGAGGAGGAAAAGCCATCAGACAAAAAAAATGTGAAAAGGAGGAAGAGCTAAGATTTTTAGTTATTGAATGAGAGGGGGGGGGAAGAGAGACGAGAACAGCAGAGAAATGAAGAGAAGGTGGAGGGAGTAATATAGTAAGGAGGAAGGGAAGAGCAACAGACAGTAGAAAGAGAACCAGCAAAGAGCAGAGAGTGAAACAAAGTCGTGGGGGAGGGGGGGAGGCAGTAGTAATGAGTGAGTGGGAGGTGAAGAAAAGAAATAGTGGGAGGAGGACAAATAAAGTGTAGTTATATGAGAGAAAAATGGGGAAGACTAGATTAGATAGGCAGAGAACAAAGAGAGAGGGGAGAGAGGGTGAGGAAGAGAGAGTGAGAGATTGTTTACATTGGTGGTGGGGTGAGCATTTACAGTTGTATCTGGGTATTTTTTAGGCCAGATATTTGATATAGGTACCCCACCGCATGTCTACCTCAACACACAGCAGTATGTATAGAGTTATTCCTATGGCTACTTCCACATTTTGGTTTTTTATGACTGTGACAGTCTGCTTGAAATAGCAGCTACATCTCTCTCAAATAACACTTTCTCTTGTCTTAAAAGAAAGGGTTACGTAGTCCTAGATACACTACGCCTGAAAAAAAATTTTTAAAAAAAGGGATGTGTGCTAAGAAGTTTGCCTCCCAACCACATAGTCCGCTGCCCCTAACCACTGGGCCAGTGGTTAGGGCAGCGGACTCGCGCTCATAGGATCGCGGTTTCGATTCCCAGACCAGGCGTTGTGAGTGTTTATTGAGCGAAAACACCTAAAAGCTCCACGAGGCTCCGGCAGGGGATGGTGGCGAACTCTGCTGTACTCTTTCACCACAACTTTCTTACCGAACGTGAGGAAATGCATTTCCTCGTGTTCGGTAAAAATGCGTTTATTATAGTAGTTTGACCTTTAAGTCCCTCTTAGCCTGAGGCATTCATGTATAGTAATGCCCTTATAAAAAAAAATATATTTTGGGGAACAAATGATGGATTTTTCCCTTATGAGGTTGTTTTCACGCTAGCTACTTGATAAATTCTTATAAAAGAATTCATCCTATTATTGAATTAATTATATATATATATATATATATATATATATATATATATATAGATGCAGCACAATTTTGTCAGTGAACAGGTCGCGGTCTCAAAGCGACGAAAATATTTTGACAAATTAAATTTAAATGTTCAAGTGAATCTGACGGCTTTTGTGTGTTATTTTAAATGGCTTATAAACACCTTCCACGCTGCAATTGTTTTCGTTCCAGCACACGATTTCAGATCAGGTCACTTGCTATGCAAGTACATCTCCCTATATATATATATATATATATATATATATAGGCATTCCTACACATATGTGCCCCCTCCTCCCGATTTTGTTAACGCATAACTTCCAGAATAATCTATATTTTTTAATGAAATTTTCTATAAATATGCTTCAGCTGGTGTAGATACCGATTATATCGGGATTTGTGGTGAAAAACAATTTTTCCCTGGGTGGGAAGAGGAATTTCGGAAAATTCACGAGTTGACTTTGTTTCCTCATAACTTTCAGAAAAATGGTTATTTTTTTAATGAAATTTTCTACAAATACTTTTCGAAGTGGGTAAATTACGATTATATCGGAATATGAAGTGTAAAGCAAAATAGTAAGCACGCACACATACACACTGACACACACATTTTTTTTTTTTTTTTGAAATTTCAAGTTTCATAGTGTAGATATATGTGCCATGTGTCAATATGCATGTGCACGATCCCACCAATTTCTTTTTATCTTTATATTAAATTCCGATCGTTATTGATCGGTAAAAGATGT
>NC_142957.1:13528398-13555898 GCF_046866305.1 Octopus bimaculoides | reverse complement strand
CTGTTTGCATCATCAAAACCTATATTTACAAAGATTTATATGAATTTCAAAAGAGAAAGGGGAAAAAAAAAAAGAAAAAAGTGGAAGAAACGAAAGGAGGAAGAGAAGGGGGGGGGGGGGTAAGAAAGAAAGAGAAAAAATAGTCAAAACAAGTGAAAAAAAGGAAAAGTGGGAGGGTAAAATAAGTGAAGAATGAGAATGTAATGTGAGAAAGAGAGAGGCGAGGGGGGGGAGAAGAAAAGGAATTAGTGAAGTGAGAGAAAGAGGAGGAAAGGGGAAGAAGAAGACAATAGAGAAAGAGGGGGAGTAGCAAAATATGAAGGATGTTTGCTGGGGGGAGGGAGGAGGTGTGAAACTGAAGATGAAAGAGAAAAAAGAAAAAAAAAATACAAGGCGCAGGAGTGGCTGTGTGGTAAAGTAGCTTGCTTACCGACCACATGGTTCCGGGTTCAGTCCCACTGCGTGGCACCTTGGGCAAGTGTCTTCTACTATAGCCTCGGGCTGACCAAAGCCTTGTGAGTGGATTTGGTAGACGGAAACTGAAAAGAAGCCCGTCGTATATATGTATATATGTATGTGTATGTATATGTGTGTGTGTGTGCGTGTTTGTCCCCCCAACATCGCTTGACAACCGATGCTGGTGTGTTTATGTCCCCGTCACTTAGCGGTTCAGCAAAAGAGAGACCGATAGAATAACTACTGGGCTGCCAAAGAATAAGTCCGGGGGGGGGGGGGGGGTCGATTTGCTCGATTAAAGGCGGTGCTCCAGCATGGCCGCAGTCAAAATGACTGAAACAAGAAAAAGAGTAAAAGAGTAAGAGCAGCAGCAGGAGCAGAAGACGAAAAAATTAGAAGAGGAAAATGACGAGGAAGTAGAAGAAAAACAAGACGATGTAGAATACAAGACGAAATAGAAGAAGAAAAAGACGAAATAAAAGAAAAAGATGAGGATAAAGGGATCTTTGGGGTTTGACGGGCAACATTTTTTTATGTAGTGTTTTTGGTACCGAAACACTTTCAAATTTTGTATTCGAAGTTATTTCATGTAAAAAAGTGTTGCCCGTCAAATCACAAAGGATCCGAATAAAGACGTAAAAAAAATGGCGACGAGAATGATGAACAAGGTGGAAGAAAAAGTGATTTTTGAAGTAGGAAAAATAAGGGAGTTTAGAGATGGTTGAAGAAAGGAAAGAGAGAAAATGAGGGGTGATAGAATGGTCGATGTGGAGTTTAGGTGAGGGGTTCAATGACAAGGCTGGAAGTAAAAGGGGGGGGAAGAAAAAAAGGGAAGAGGCGAAAAAAAATAAAGTAAAGAAGGTAAAAAAAGAAGATAGAGGGAGGGAGAGAGGGAGAGAGAGAGAGAAAGAGAGAAAGAAAGAGAGATAGAGAAAGAAAGAGAGAGAGAGAGAGAAAAGGAAAGAGAGAGAGAGAGAAAGAAAGAGAGAGAGAGAGAAAGATAGATAGATACAGAGAGAGAGAGAAAGATAGAGGGAGAGAGAGAGAGAAAGATAGAGAGAGAGAGAGAAAGAAAGAAAGAAAGAGAGAGAGAGAAAGAAAGAGAGAGAGAGAGAGAAGGAAAGAGAGAAAAGGAAAGAGAGAGAGACTGGCGAAAGAAGGGGCTGAATACGTGTGCGGGGTAGGGAAAGAAAGGCAGACGACCGATTCATAACAGGTTCCGGGTGGCCCTCGCAAGGTCGGTCACACCCGTTTGATCACCACTGGAGTTTATTGCGATCCACCGCCACTCCCTAACCCCACCCCACGCCGTCAGATCATGTACTGTTCTTCGTTGTTATGGCAACAGTGGACGGGACAGCTGTTCATGTATGTATATATTAGTATGTATATGTAGTTTTGTGCACACGTTTGATCTTCGTATTTATTATATGAGTGGGTAGTGTGTGTGTGCATGTGTATATATATATATATATATATATATATATATATATATATATATATATATATAAATATATATAAATTATCAGAATACCCGGTGTTGCCCTGTACAAAACTCTTGCTACTAAATGCTCTTTAATGAATGTATATCCAGTTTTACTTGTTTCAGTCGTTGGATTGCAGCCATGCTGGGGCACTACCTTGATTGTTGTAGTCAAACAAATCAACTGCAATACTTATTTTTATTAAGTCCAATACTTATTCTATCAGTTTCTTATGCCGAACCTCTAGGTCGCAGGCATGTGAACAAACCAACATCAGTTGTCAAGTGATGATGGAGGACAAACACAAGCATTAAGGGATCTTTCTGATTTGGTGGGCGCCACTTTTTATTTGGCACCCGCCAAATCAGAAAGATCCGTCTGCAAATCTAACGGAGGTCTCAAAAGACATTTTAAGATCCACAAAGATCCGAACTTAACTGTAGCTCTTGGTGGTCCAAAGTAGACATGCAATCTATGTGTGTGTGTGTGTGTGTGTATTTGTTCACCCACCCCAAACAGAATCAATTTTAATTTAATACTTTGAACTTCCACTCTCTTTCAGTCGCATACTGGGGACTATGTGTGACTCAGTGATAATAAAATGACTCAAAGGAGGTCTGCAACGAAATAATTTTACTCAACACTTTGCAAGTGAATCAGTGGAGGCAAAGATGCGTCTCATTTACTTGACAATTTATGCACCACATTGCAGAAATCACAATGTAAGTATATCTGAAAGGGTAGTCTTACGTTGTTGTACCGTTGAATTACAAATAATGCTCATCTGTTATGTTCGGGTGACCCTATAGGTTCCAATAGTACAACTGTATTCGTCTTTGCTTAGGAAAAATGACTAAATTGTGGGTGTGAAGTCCCTATGAAGGGGTCTTTGTAACTTCTAAGAAGAAATTTTAGAAATATTACTTTATTTGTGTGTAATCTGTATGGTTAAAATTTCATCAACATCAAAAATATATGAATTTTCATCCGTTATGCATAGAATATAATTTCCAAATTTCATAAAGATCCATTCAGTACTTTTTACGTAATTTTGGATAAAAAAACAAATGACTAATGTGTGCGTTTGTGTGTATGTGTGAGTGTATATATGTAAAGATATCTGTATGCATGTATATATGTGTACATATTACATGTACAGTTATCTCTCTATATATCTATACATATACGTGTATATATACATCTATATGTATATGTATACATCTCTCTCTCTCTGAAAACATTAAAGTGAAAGTATCTGTCATTACAGTATCGAAATGTGATTGTTTCAGTTAGTGGAATAGTTTCATTTTTAAAGTGAAAGTATTTGACATGAGTGTTTTTGTTTCACTTTTGACACGTAATACTTAAATAGTGGAGGAGATATTATGTTGCTTTGGGCTCGAGCTATGCAAGAAGTTAAACAATTAATCATTATACCAAACGCTGCCCAAGGTACAAGAAATAGCAATCAAATCTGCCTGAAATCGTTAATAAAACAAAGACATGTTTAATACTACATACTTCTATAAACATGAAGTGACCACAGCTGAAATGGCTTTCGTCAAGAAGCACCGGGGCTTCCAAAAGCAATGTTTGTTGGCTGCGAGATAGAAATAAAACGGAAAACAAGAATTTGTATTATATTCATGTGTGTGTGTGTTGTATTGTCTCTGAATGCAGAAGTCGATATCTTTAACAGACAGTGAAGCAGCTTTGTAGGTGTTTCAATCTCTTCCATTGTGATACCAGGGATACCTGAAGCCCACCCATTGATGTAGGCGACTAAACTCCCACACGACATTATATATATATATATATATATATATATATATATATATATATATATAATTATAAATGCCCCTTTTCTAATAATGCCAAGCTCTGATTTATATATATATATAATTCTCGGTTCGGTGCCACTGCAGCCCCTATTAGAGTATATGTTATGTGCTTTGTAACAACATTGTAGCATTTAAGCTCATACGGGGACGCAAACACACCAATACCGGTTGTCAAGCGGTGGTGGTGAGAAATACAAAGACACACACACACAAAACAGGGGCAAAATTAGTAAATAAATAAAAAAAATTCTTTACTGAAATTGCCGAACAACCAGCTGGAAATCTCGAGACCATAAAGGAAGCTATGCCCACATAGCTATACACAACGGGCTTCTTTCAGTTTCCGTCTACCAAATCCATTCACAAGGCTTTTGGTCGACCCACGGCTAAAGTACAAGACATTTACCCAAGGTTCCACACAGTGGAACTGAACCCGCAACGATATGGTCGGGAAGTATTTGTAGGGATCTAGCTTGACCCTGCCTGAGATTTAAAACCGAGGATTTCCCGCTCGTTTTGACAAGCAACAAGCGGAAGATCCTCCCCACACCAGATGATTGATGAGGAAACACTCGACTCCCTAGGACCTGTGCTGGTCAAGGAAAGGTCACTCCTTTGTTTAAGGTTTGATCTACATTACTGACTATAGGCTATATAAAAGAGAAAATTTCCGATCTCTTCCTCTTATGTGTCAATTATGACCAAGGAGCAACACCCTCTTTTGCGTCAGTCATGACCAAGAACCGCAAGAAAGACGATGCCACCTCTATCCTTTCTAGTCAGCACCGTGCGTTCCTTGCTCTTTCGCTCTCGGGCTTTTGTTATGGCGAAAACCGGTGGTGTAGCCTTTCAGGTGATGTAGATTACAATTAATCGGAATATAATGTCTTTGTTGTCACTATCACTAGAATATTGCTACTGTCTCTTTAACAACCTGTCGGGCAAACGAATAAACATATGCAAATAATATTTCTTCTTTCTGGGCGTTGATTCTTCGATGTTTACTGGTTACTCCGACGCGAGGACCTTGAAGCATTACATCTACACGCTACATTTAGCAGTGGGCTACACCACATATCGACCTGATATCACATTTTTCATCCAACCCGCTACAATTGGTGACCCGAGCTAAAGAACTGCAGCCTTCGCTTGCGCACGGATACCTCTACTAACGTCGGTGATTGATTCTAAGACATTCGAACTAACTCGAAGATCGACGTATCACGAATAAAATATTTTAAAATTCATTTAAGATTCGTTAAAAAAAAAGAGAAAAACTTGTGGCTACTACAAAATACTATGCTTTAAACATTTAAAAAGACAAAACAGGCATTTACCAGATTGGTGAGGTCGAGCTGTTTGACTGATTTAGATGTGAAGGTTGAAGAAGAAGCGTGGCTTACTGCATTACTTCAAAGTTTGTCACCAGACTTCCAACGTGCACTAAAAACTTGTCTTACTTGTCTTTCTTACTGTTTCTGCCATTCAGTATAATCCAATAAAGAACACAAGCTTCGTGAACAGCACTTTCTCTACCATAATTTTAGTGAAGCTCTCAAAATTAGATTCTTTTTCCTCGAAAAGGGCCAGCCATTTTTCCACATTCGCAAAAGCTTCCTGCAATTTGCTCATGAAGTGTCTTTATTTTGGTTCCCGTTGTTGAGCCCCCTTTTCTTGCAGCTGTTCACGAAGCTTCAACTTTTCATCTGTGAGCCGTTGCCAGTCAGCATCAGTTAATGCGTCGATATCCGCTCCACTCCAAATCCATGTTCAGTTCTTTCTTCAGAGATGTCGAAACCCTTGAAATCTTTAACAAATTTATTGGACACAGTTTCTTTCAAATGGAATCCATATACGTTTCTGATACATTCTTCCATGCCGAGTTGATATTAAGACTGGCCAGGCAAATATCGTGTATCTTCCGAAACAATCACGGGGTGCGGTGTTTTTTTCCTCCACTTCTGTGGTTTCTCCATCTTGTCTGAGTACACACCTTTGCTAGTAATGCTTGGAGTTAGAAATGATAGTCTGGTCCATGGGTTGAAATAAGTGATGAGATTAGTGGGGGATATTAAGATGAGCGTCAACAAAGTTTTGCGAGAGGCCGTGATCGGTGTCTAAAATAAAAAGGACCGAGTATGGAATTTGCTTCTCTTTACAGTATTTCTATAGTCATCCAAGCCTTGGTGTTTGACATCCATATATCTAGGAGTGATGCCTCCGAGATGTTGTTAAGTGTTTTCGGATTTGCTACATGACAAAGGCTTTAACTTGCATTTCTCCGAACAATTGTCTCCCAATGTTAGAGTGAAACGATTTTTGGAAACCTAAGAACCAAACATCGACTAACCTCTCTTCCTTTGCTGTAGTAAAAAAAAAAACATTCTGAATTCTTTTCCTGAAAATTACAGTCTCTGTTGGAAACTTGACCGTTGCACCGTCTGAACGTTATGGAGATTGTGTTGGCACTCCGTCGCTTACGACGTCGAGGGTTCCAGTTGATCCGATCAACGGAACAGCCTGCTCGTGAAGTTAACGTGCAAGTGGCTGAGCACTCCACATACACGTGTACCCTTAACATAGTTCTCGGGGATATTCAGTGTGACAAGGCTGACCCTTTGAATTACAGGCACAAAAGAAACAGGAAGTAAGAGTGAAAATTGTACAGCAGGGTTCGCCACCATCCCCTGCCGGAGCCTCGTGGCACTTTAGGTGTTTTCGCTCAATAAGCACTCACAAGGCCCGGTCTGGGAATCGAAACCGCGAGTCCGCTGCCCTAACCACTGGGCCATTGCGCCTCCACTATGGAGATTGTATTACTGCTTGAATCGCATAAACTAAGGTGGGCGCTGAACATGTCGAAATTTGGCTTTAGGGGGGCGGTGGGGTATCATAATAAACATACTAAATTTTACCTGTTGTAGCTAGAATATTATACATGATCAAACTAGTAACGGCTACTACAATAAAATGAGATTTCATCGGGCATAGGGAAGTCATTAACTTGTAATGTATAAATTAAATTGACAATTTTTATCTTTATTAATTTTTTTTTTCTGTTAATATATCCATTTTTCTGAAAGCTATGAGGAAAAGTCGAGGTGGGGGCGTACTTGTGTTGGAATGCCAATATTTATATTTGTATTAAAATAAAGTTAGTCTTGTCAGAGGTGACCAATGTTTTCGTACGCTACAGCCTTGTGGACAGCTCATCAAACTCTTTATATGTAAGTCGTCTAAGAGTTCATAAATCAGTAAAAAGTGCACTCGTATATCTGTCAATGGTGTGGGTATATTATCCCAAGTGTATCCATTACGGCCGAACTTACCAATCAGTTTCGTTCCAGGGATTCAATGAGGGGTTAATATATATATATATATATATATATATATATATATATATATATATGCTCATTTATTTTGTTAATAAATTTTGGTAATAACGAAAATGCGCAGTCGTGGTTAAGACAGAAACCTTCATTGACCAAACAGGACAACTGAATCTAATCTTGACCTCTGACTGCAACTTACACACACAGAGTTGCTTCCCTTGAAATTTCACAGTTCCGCAGTGAATGCAGATGATCTTGGAATAAGTGAGGGCCTTTGACTAAGAGGTAAGCTCTCAGCTCGCCCTACTCTGAACTTGGCTGTCCATTTGATTCGATGTCCGGTTATTTACATAACGCCGGACAAAAAGTTCTTTGGTTTTGCTATGCTTTTTTTCACCCAACCCCCCATTCCAAGTTCAATACTCGCCGAGATCAACTCTTTGCCTTGTATCCTTCCTGGGTCGATTACGGGTACATGTCTGTATGCCGATGAAATAAAGTACCAGTAGGTACTACTAAAGTAGCGTGGACCCGAACGCGCAGTCGCGCGTCCGCGCTAGCTAGTCTTGAGTGGTCGATCCTAACCCTAACCCTAACGCTAACCCTGTCCCTAGCCCTAACCCTAACCCTAACCCTAACCCGCGTGTGCAAATGAATACGTGTTTAGGGTTAGGGTTAGGATCGACCACTCACGACTAGCTAGCGCGGACGCGCGACTGCGCGTTCGGGTCCGCGCTGCTTTAGTAGTACCGTACCAGTAAAATGCTGGAGGCCGATATATAATCTACAGTACACTTCTATTAACTATGCAACCTTGTTAGCCCATGTTACAAATCATTATTACAGTCCTATATTCTCTGCTGTTTCTCTCAACATAGTAAAATGTCCTTGATGCGGCGGAATTCTGCTTTCATTTTTTGGAACTTTCCGAAAACTTTTGCGAATTTGTGTTTTACACACGGGAAATCATATGATTATGCAACCCTCTACTAAAAAAAAAAAATTTCGTGATTTAAGGGCTATTTTGCTGTTATTTTTCGCACACCTCACGACTACCTCATACCGTCCTTGTTTGTTTGTTTGTTTAATGGTCCTTTCCTGCGATTTAAATCAAAAAATTCGGACAGTCAGTATTTTAAACTGGGATAAAAAAAAAAAAAATTTTAAACAGGCGAAGGTAAAGAATACGTACACCCGGTGTTTAGTGTTGGGGTTACTCCGAAAACGGGTGGTTTACGTATTCACCTCCGCAAAAAAAAAAAAAAGAAAATGCACAAAATTTTTATTTCCAGTCGTATGATTTTCTATGTGTAGGACACAAATTCGCAAAAATTTTCTGGAAATTCCAAAACAATAGAAATGTTATGAGGGGTTTTATATGCTGTGCGTGAAGCAGAATTGCGCAGTTGATGTTACTATTGTTGGTCAACCCTCAACGAATGGATCTATCATTAGAGGCATTCCAGCCATGACCACGTCGTCTTTTTAGCATGACATCCACGACTACATTGTTTATTGTTTGCATTTTTTAATTATTTTTTATTTAAGTCACTAGAGTGTAATAGGAGGGAGATTTGGTTGCTATTTCTAGCAGGTCAAACGACTATATAGAGAAATGGAGCCCGATCGTCTTTTTGCTACGGGCCGGTTGCACACTAGACAAATTGACAAATTTTCCATGTGCACAACAAAACGGTAATCTTCAAGTTTAGGAGGATAAAAAAAATAAATAAAAATATTCAAGGGAAATAACTGAACGACTTACCAGTATTATCCGTTTTCTTCTAGCTGTTTATAAATAAATCACACCCTAACCCTAACATCAATCAAATCACGTGTGTGATTTATTTATAAACAGAGATGTACGGAGAATACTGGTAAGACGTTCAGTTACTTCCCTTGAATATTTTTATTTATTTTTTTATCCCCCTAAACTTGAAGATTACCCAACAAAACAATAAAGTGCATAACATACAATCAATTTGCCCTTGTGCTGGTGGCACGTAAAAAGCACCCACTACACTCATGGAGTGGTCGGCATTAGGAAGGGCATCCAGCTGTAGAAGCACTGCCAGAACAGATTGGAGTCTGGTGTAGCCATGCCTGTACTTATGGACACTACTATTGTGGCTGCTGCTGCTCCTACTACTACTACTACTGCTGCTGCTACTACTACTACTACTACTACTACTACTACTACTTGCTGCTACTACTTCTAGTTCTACTACTAGAGTAAAATATGTTAAATCCTTCATTAATTAATCTACCTGGCATGTGATGTTGGATTCATTAAATTTTGAGATTTATTGTTTCAGGCATCAAGATGCCTTTATTGGCCCTTTCCAGAAGCCTTCTTCAGACTGGCACCAAACATACCGTATTTTCTGGGCTTCCTCAACCAAGTAGATCATTGTGGGGATGGCTTTATGCTGTTTTTAACAGGTATGGTTCTTAACTTTTATTTATAGTTACTGGCACTTTTTTGTAGCTTCTGTCATAGGTCTGTGATATATATGAGCCTGGTGTTGCCATCTGGTTTCACCAGTCCTCAGTCAAATCGTCCAACCCATGCTAGCATGGAAAGCGGACGTTAAACGATGATGATGATGATATATATATATATATATGTTGTTGTACTTGGGGATGGTCATATTGCCAGTTTAGCCAATAAAAACACACGCACTGTATATTTGGTGTTAATTTGCTTCAGCTTTATATTACATTACATTAATCTTAATCTTATTTCGGCCAGAGTTCTTTCGTCACTGGCCGAAATAAGATTAAGATTAATGTAATATAAAGCTGAAGCAAATTAACACCAAATATACAGTGCGTGTGTTTTTATTGGCTAAACTGGCAATATGACCATCCCCAAGTACAACAACATCTGTTTCAACACACGATTTCACATCAAAAATCTTGCAAAACAAATATGTATATATATATATATATATATATATATATATATATATATATATATATATATATATATAAAGAATAAAAAGTTTAGGAAGGTATAACAATGCAATATAGAAAGGAAAATGGACTATATACCTGTTGTAACTTGGTAAACTGTAGTCCGATGATATTTCGGAATTAGAATTCCTTCTTCAGATCTTATTTACTGAAGTCTCTGCTATAAACTGTTTTCCAACCGTACACACGAGATTGAAACAGCCGACCTCACGCACTTCTCATGAGGAATTCCAGAAGAAGCTTCGTGAGACCACTCCTGAGACGCTTCAGAAAAAAGAAAAACCGTTGGAAAACAGTTTATAGCAGAGACTCCAGCAAATAGGATGTGAAGAAGGAATTCTAATTCCGAAATATCATCGGACTACAGTTTACCAAATTACAACAGGTATATAGTCCATTTTCCGTTCTATAGTGCATTGTAATACCTTTCTAAACTTTTTATTCTTTACAAACAATACACAATGCTTCAAGCGAACTACAATACTCTCCTATATATATACTCTCATCAGTTTGATTTTGCATTGCATCTTTTTCTCTCTCTTGGCAGGGTTGATGCTGAACGAGTGAAGCTGGTGGGGCCAGACCGAGCCTGTGCAGAATGGATTCTACGCAGTGGCGGCAAGATTCACTGGAAAGGAACGAAACATGTGGAGCAGGACTACAACCGTTTACCATTGTCTAACTTCTCCCGCTACAAAGTGGAGACAATTGATGCCACAGACACAGCAGTTATGAATATTGGATTCCACCATTTGGGTACGTAGGGGAGGGTAGGCTGGGTACTCACCATGGCTCATACCACTTGGGATGGTAGGGTTGGGTAGACACCATTTGATAAGGCAGTTATCATCATTTGAATAGGTAGGTGTGTATATTTGGACATCATGGCTTATACCAGGGGTTTTCAAACTGTGGTCCGCAGACCACAGGGGGTCCGTGGACAGCAAATACTTTTTATGGGCAATTTGATTTTATATATTTATTTTTTAATCGAAATCTTTTAATTGACAATAAACCTATTTGTTAAATAAATAAATGTAAAAATATGTTATTTTAAGCAAATATTTATGAATAAATTTCATAAGCGTTTGTAAGGGAGTCCCTAAGGTAAAGCCTGAAATATAAAGGGGTCCGCAAGTCAAAAGGTTTGAAAACCCCTGGCTTATGCCATTTGTTTTGTGGGGTAGGTAGGTAGGTAGGTTGGGTACTCACCATGGGCTAGGCTGAGTCGCCATGGTTTTAAACTCTGCCAAATTAGATTGGAGCCTGGTGTAGCCATCCGGTTGCACCAGTCCTCAGTCAAATCGTCCCACCCATGCTAGCATGGAAAGCGGACGTCAAACGATGATGATGATGGTTAGGGCAAAACTTTGGATTCAGTCCAACTGTGTCTCACTTTGGGCAATCATCTATTATATTTTTTCTTGGTCAGTTATTTTTAGTGTTTTGACAATCAAAAAGTCATTCTAAAATTGTTTTTAACGTAAGCATGCTCAAACAAGTTGAATGCTTACACAGACCAGGTTTTACAGCCACATCATCCAAACCGACTGGTTGAAACCAGGCCTAGCTGTTAGTGTGTGTTTATCTTATGCTATTTACTTTACTTTATATTATACTCATTTATTGTGCTTTTAATTATTAATTTTTCTATATGTGATAGTGGATTTTCATCGATGAGTTCTTGAAACTTGGTTATTTTCCCTAAAACTATATATTTTATATATATTTTATCTATAAAGCTCAATTTAATTTTAATTTTTTATAAATTGATTTTAATTGAGTTTTTACCTGTAATTTTGGATTTTGTCCCTAATATTATTATATATATATATATATATATATATATATATATATATATATATATATATATATATATATATATATATATATATATATATATATATATATATATATATATATATATATATATATATATATATATATATATATATATATATATATATATATATATATATATATATATATATATATATATATATATATATATATATATATATATATATATATATAATTAATTGGCTTAGTGGTTAGGGTGTCAGCATCATGATCGTGAGATTGTGGTTTCGATTCCTGCACCGGGCGACGCGTTGTGTTCTTGAGCAAAACACTTCATTTCACGTTGCTCCAGTTCACTCAGCTGGGGAACACATACGCCATTGAAACCGGGAAACCGGGCCCATGAGCCTGGCTAGGCTTTAAAAGGGCGCATTTATTTATTTATATTATATATAGTTAATAAAAAAAACATATATCAGAATGAAGCACACTGTATAAAACAAAACAATAATTATTACAACAAAATCTTATATGGAGGTACCCAAGGTTTTGCACCCACAAGGCTCTATAGGGTAACTCTATATAAAATGTTGTAATATATATATATATATATATATACACATATGTATGTATTATATTATTTCAGAAGGATTGAAATATTTGAAGAAACTGATTCTAAAGAACTGTAATTACCTGGACGATGATGCTTTGCACTTGCTACACTACGTGAAAGATTCCTTGGAACACCTGGAGATCTCCAGTGCCGGTAATGTTACTCAAAGAGGACTGAATCATCTGCTTGTGCTGCAGTGAGTTGGAATTTCCTCCTTTGTCTCTTGGTTCTTTTCTAAATCAGAACAGTAGTAAAAGAGTGAAATAATATATATATATATATATATGTATTCTCTGAGTGGTTGGCGTTAGGAAGGGCATCCAGCTGTAGAAACTCTGCCAAATTTAGATTGGAGCCTGGTGTTGCCATCCGGTTTCACCAGTCCTCAGTCAAGTCGTCCAACCCATGCTAGCATGGAAAGCGGACGTTAAACGATGATGATGATGATGATGATGATGATGATATAAACATGTCCAGTAAGTTTACTGTCGTCAATTGAATGGTTTTTTTTTTTTGCAATAAAATAGTTTTTAACTATTAATATTATGGATGCATTTTTTTGGTGAACGTTCCGCATGGTGAACTTTCCTCTCTTTCACACATGCTCTCTCTCTCCTTTTTTCAGCAATGCACTCCACCTCTCTCACACCCCTTCTCTCTCACACAGGAACTTACACTACCTTTACCTGTCCAACTTACCTGAGATACGACGCAAGAAAGAATGTTTAGAACACATGAGACGTCAAATGCCAAACTGTGAGGTCCACTTTCCTGAGGCAGAACCAAAGAAGTCAGCTGCAGGTTAATAACACAGGTGGTTGCAGTTGATGGTGGTGGAGGTGGTGATGCTGATGTTACTTGTTGGTGGGGAAAGATTATGTTGACTGTGAAAATGATGATGATGATGTTTCTGATGTATTTATTTTAATTTTCGTATTAAATATTTAAAAAATACAACATCTATTAACAAGACTCGTTCAGTATTTACCAACAAGATTCACTTTGTCATTGTCATCATTAAGCTGGCAGGATTGTTACAACACCAGACAAAATGTTTAGTGGCTTTACATCTGTCTCTGTGTTCTGGGTTCAGATTCCATTGAGGTCAACTTTGCCTTTCATTCTTTTGGGGTTGATAGAAGAAGTACCAGCTGAACACTGGGGTTGATGTAATCGATTTACCCCACCAGCTGAAATTGCTGGCCATGTGCTAAAATTTGGAACTACTACTACTACTACTATTAGCATGCCGGACGAAATGCTTTGCGTGTTTTGCCTGTCACTATGCTCTGAGGCCGACTTCACCTTTCATCCTTTTGGGGTTGATAAAATAAGTACCAGTTGGAAACTGGGGTCAATGTAATCGACTCATCCCTTCCCCCAAAATTGATGCCCTTGTGGCAAAATTTGAAAAAAAAATTATTAATATTAAGCCGGTGAAATGGCAGAATCGTTAGCATGCCAGACGAAATGCTTAGCAGTATTTTGTCTGTTTACACATTCTGAGTTCAAATTCCACTGGAGTTGACTGCCTTTCATCGTTTCAGGGTCAATAAAATAAGTACCAGTTGAGGACTGGGGTCAATGTAATCGACTTACTCCCTCCCCCAAAATTTCAGGCCTTGTGCCTATAGTAGAAAGAATTATTATTATTATTATTATTAAGGTAGCAAGCTGGCAGAATCGTTAGCACACCGGGCAAAATGCTAAGTGACATTTAGTCTATCTTTATATTTTGAGTTCAAATTCTGCTAAAGTTGATTTGGCCTTGCATCCCTTGGAGGTTGATAAAATAAGTACACGTTATACACTGGGGTTGATGTAACCGACTAGTCCCCTCCCGCCAAATTTCAGGCCTTGTGTCTTTAGTAGAAAGAATAGTTATTATTGAACTAGCAGAATTATTAGCACACTGGGCAAATTATTATCATTATTATTATTGAGTGAGAGAGCAATGGATGCCATCAAAGTGATGTTGGGGTACAAATATATGAAGTCCAATATACCCACCATGACTACTTGTCTGATAAGGGTACACCAGATCCATGCATCACAACCATATGTGTGCGACATGGTGGTCTCACATCAAGATAAACAGTGCATGACCTTGCATGTGGGGCCCAGTTAGAATTTCCTTCAGGTCAAGTAGCCCATCCTGCTCAAAAGATCCCTCAATAGGGTTTGTTTTGTGGATGATGAACAAAACACACCCTTTCTTTCTGAATTACCCCCTCTGCTGTCGAATAACAACAACGAAATTTCCAAAGTTAACTGTCTCCATCCACTTCATGCCTGAAAAGGCTGAGAGGAGGATGACAAAAAATGCTCCATCGTGTGCAATGCTGAAGAAGAGAGTGACAGCGGTATTTTAAACTGCCTTTCGAATGACAATTTCCCTCCTCTCACTAACACTATTGTTCCTACACTGGAGAAGGAGGAATAGAGCAATGAAAACATAAAGCAGAAACACTAATAATAATGACAACAAACGAAACAGTAATGGTTTCACCTCCGCAACAAAACGAACAAAAGAAGAGCTCAATTTAACAATTGAAGATATTAAAAATGTAAAGGATTTGTTAAGGAAGGAGGGAAACAATGTCTTCCTTAACAACCCACAAAAAAATAATAAATGAAACAAATAGAAAAACAGTAATATCCAAGATTTTCAACACAAAGCACAAAAAACTTGAATGATCAACTCAACAGCAATGAGAAATTGCGCTAAGACCAATATGGTCGAGTAAACATTGCTTTCCTTTGGTAACAATCTCTTCAATTTTTTATTTCTGTTGCACGCTGACCAAGGTATGTTGGCACGAGCACTGGCATCGGCCACAACTTCTCAAGCATGGCATGTTGCCCTTAACAAATAAGTCCTGGGGGTCAATTCATTTGATTAAAACCCTTCAAGGTGGTGCACCAGCATGACCACAGTCAAACGTCTGAAACAAGATGAAAGATACCAGACAAAAGGCTTAGTGGCATTTCTTCCTATTTTATGTTCTAAATTCAAATGCAACTTTGCCCTTCACCCTTTCAGGGTCAGTAAAATAAGCACCAGTGGAGCACTGGGGTCAATGTGATTGACTGGTTCTTTCCTCAAAATTTCAGGTTTTAGTGCCTACAGTAGAAAGGATTATTATTATTAATATTATTATTATTATTATGAGGGCTAGAATCGTTAGCATGCTGGACGAAATGCTTAGCAGTATTTTGCCCGTCGCTATGTTCTGAGTTCAAACTCCACTGAGGTCGACTTTGCCTTTCATCTTTTCAGAGTTGATAAATCAAGTACCAGTTATGCACTGGAGTCGATGTAATTGACTTGTCCCCTCCCCACAAATTTCAGGTTTATAATTATTATTACTATGATAGGGTAGCAAAATGTTTAGTCGGCTTCTCCCTTGTTGGTTTTAGAAAGAAAATGTTTACAACTTGAACAATAAGAAGATGCTTTTAAATGTATAAATGAATATGTCTCAAAGAATTTAAACCGAAAGAAAATGGTAACAGGAAAAAATATAACACCAAAAATATAAAAATATTGAATAAACATTCAAATAAAGATTTCAGTCAAGAAAATATTTTATTCATTGTATTAGCTGCCATTTGAAAATATGGAATACAAGAAGAAACTTATTTTACGTGACATCAAATATTTTGTGTACTAAACTAGGATTGAACAAGGAATACACCTTTATGTTTTTTAATATTTTGTTTAAGGAAGTTTAATGCATTTACACAAAGACTTGCGACTTGAATCTACAACTCTAGATAGGCTTATTCTGTACATTCAAGTTATCTTTGTGTAACCTTGTTACTTTGTGGTATGTTTATCAGAACTAAATTTACAAATATAAATGTTTGCTTTGTATAAAAAACAGATATTTCAAAGTTATTTGTAAGGTTTTTAGCTGCCATATTCATTGAAATTTTCTGTTTGCAATATTAAATAAAATTTTTTAGTTGCCATTTTTGACAAAATATCATAGCTGCCATATTTGACAAAAATTTTTTCCCTATAATATTTAACAAAACATTCTAACGGCTACATCAGAAAATTATTTCTTTAGTATCACATTTAACAGAATCTTCCAGCCAACAAAAAAGTCTTCACTGCTATTTTTAATAAAATCCAGTTGTGATATTAGACAAAAGATGGTTCTGGTATATTCAACAAGTTTTCTAGCTACCATATTTAACAAAATAATTTGCCTGCCATATCTGGCAAACTTTTATAGCTGCCATATTTAACAAAATTTCTTTATAGGTTGCTATATTCAACAGATTTTTTTAGCTGCCATGTTTCAGAAAATCTAGCTGCGACCTTAACAAGGCTGGTTCAGTTTAGAAGTGGTGCTTTCTTTTTAACACCGCCATCATCTCTAATGACCCCATGATGCAATTGTATATTATATGTGTGTGTTTGTGTTAGTGTGTGTGGGTGCATGTGCATGCATGCGATTGTGTATGTGTGTGTGTGTGTATATATATATATATATATATATATATATATATATATATATATATATATATATATATATATATATGTATAAATATGTATATATACATACATATATACATATATATATATAATATAAATAATATATAAATATATCCATACATATATGTACATACCTACATCTATATGTATACATACATGCATATATGGGCACAAGGACATCAAAAAAACATTAAACACTATGAGAAACAAAAACATAAAAACGAAAACATAGAAAACGATCATTTTTTGAACAATGAAAAAAACAAACAGAAACAAGATATGCAACATAAAGAGTATACCCCTTTGTCAGTTGTCCCTGTTTCAACTACTACATATATAAATATATATATCATCATCATCATTTAGTGCATTTAATGTCCGTTTTCCATACTGGCAAAGGTTAGAAAATTTGACTGGAACTGGTAAGCCAGAGAGCTCCAAGAGTGTAGTGGGTGCCTTTTACATGTCACTGGCTCTAGCCATGACTATAATTTTACTTGGTTTCACAAGTCTTCTCAAGCACAGCAAATTGCCAAAGGTCTTGCTCACTTACCATATATATGTGTGTGTGTGTATATATATGTTTATACATAATTAGGAACTATTCTGAGTAAATAAGCATATGGTTGAAAAAGACACTTAGATTTTAATTCGTGAATACGTGCGAAAATGCATGTACATTATTTGTGCTTATGGCAGTATGTATAATATATTTTTCATTTATATATGTTTGGTATGTTGCCACTGATGATTGGAAAGGGTTTTTAATAACTCATACCGTGAAATCTATGGATTTGGGACTATCGAAATTATATTATAAATCCTTACTTTCTGTTTTCCTTGCTTACAACCTTGTGTAGTGGAGTAATAATCTAAGTGGTTCATAGACCTTTTGGGGTCTATTTCTAGCAGACTGGTGTTATAATCATTCAACACCCTTATTATAATTTTATATATATATTTATATATATATATATATATATATATATATATATATATATATATGATATAATTTGAAACAATCAGTAAAATGTATCATAGCTCTTCACTCCGATATTCGAAACTCCGAGTACTATGATGACAACCTTTTAGTGTTTGTTCTAAATTATAACATATATAAATAACCCTCTATTTATCTAATATTGAGATCTCATTCTTTTGTTGTTACTTTTTATTATTATTATTATATATATATATATATATATATATATATATATATATATATATATATATATATATTCATTTAAAATACAGAGATGCCTATGTTTGTCCCCACCACCCACTGCTGACAACCGATGTGTTGGTGTGTTTATATAAAATATATATGTATGTATGGGTATACATAAATGTATTTGTATATATATGTGTATGTGTATAATTAATAGTGACAAGCAGTATGAAAACCAGAAAGCAATCTTTATATCTAACTTAATGTAGAGGTTGTGTTAGAAAACAGAACGTCATATATGTATATATACGTGTGTTTGTGTATGCATGTATATGTATATATAATTTATTATATATATATATATATATATATAACATGAATATAATATAATGCATTAATATATAAATGAGAAATGCAGAGTAATTGAGAATCCAAAATTTTGCCAGCAAAACTTTGAAGTTCTAGTCACTCTATATTTCTGATTGAAAATCGTGTGTGTGTGTGTGTGTTTGTGTTTCTGTTGTGTGAGTGTGCATATTTTTCTTTCTGTCTATCTCTCCATATACATACATACATATATATGTGTGTGTGTGTGTGCATGAATAATTATATGTGTGCTTGTGTGGACATATTAATGTTTCTTGTCATGCTTCAAGTTAAATAGTTTTTATGGGTGGGTGGGTGGGTGGGGGTCAGGGAGCAGGTTGCAACAGGGGTGTGTTGGTTAAGCATGTATAGATGTGTAAGTGAGTATATTTGGTAAAGAGTGATGTTTTAAAACAGGGCTTGCTAGGTTTTTGGGTCTCAGGTTTCTTTGAAGAAGCATACATATATAAATGCACATATACATCCATACATATATATATATATATATATATATATATATATATATATATATATATATATATATATATATATATATATATATATATATATATATATATATATATATATATATATATATATATATATATATATATATATATATATATATATATATATATATATATATATATATATATATATATATATATATATATATATATATATATATATATATATATATATATATATATATATATATATATATATATAGGTGCGGGAGTGGCTGTGTGGTAAGAAGCTCGCTTCCCAACCACATGGTTCCAGGTTCAGTCCCACTGTGTGGCACCTTGAGCAAGTGTCTTCTACTACAGCCTAGGGCCGATCAAAGCTTTGTGAGTGGATTTGGTAGACAGAGACTGAAAGAAGCCTGTCAGATATATATACATACATACATACATATATATATATATATATATATATATATATATATATATATGTATGTATGTATGTATGTATTTGTGTGTCTGTTTTTGTCCCACCACCATTGCTTGACAACCGATGTTGGTGTGTTTACGTCCCCGTAATTTACTGGCTTGGCAAAAGGGAACGATAGAATAAGTCCTGGGGTCGATATTAAAAGTGGTGCTCCAGTAGGGCCGCAGTCATATGACTGAAACAAGTAAAAGAAAAAAACATATGTGCATATATATATATATATATATATATATATATATATATATATATAAATATATATATATATATAAATATATATATGTATATAAATATGTATGTGTATATGTACACACATGCATATATATATACATAAATATACATATATATGTGTATATACATATGTATGTATGTGTGTGTGGATATGTGTAGTGTGTTTCTTCTCTTGATTTGTTTTCTACAAACGATTATATATATATATATATATATATACATACATACGTACATGTTGTGTGTATGGTGTATGTGCAGTTATATATACTCATGGGCATCATGGGACATGAAGAAGAGCCTGAAAGTAAAAAAAAAGTCATTGAAATGTCTGCATATCTATTCGTTAGCTGGTGTTTATAAGTTGTAGGAAGGGTAGTAAATTTTTGTGATACTCAGCTAATGGTTAGAATGAGGAGTACCATGCACACGCACACACACATGCATATACACATGCACTCACACACACACACATGGTGGGCTTCTTTTCACTTTCTATCTACCAAATTCTTTTTTAAAGCTTTTCTCACTCTGAACTTATACTAGAAGATACTTTCCCAAGTTGCCACACAGTGAGATTGCACTCAAGACCAGACCGCATGATAGGGAAGCAAGCTTCTTAACCACACAGCCACTGAAACCTCTATAAGGCCTAGACCAGTTGGGGGTCTATAGTGGAAAACATGGCAGTTAATTATGATTTTAACCAACATATTCCCTTCTCAGATTCACACACTTATTGCAGCAGCAGTCCTTGGGGTTTTTTTAAAGCCCTGTTAAAGAACTCAGAAGGTTGGGCCTTCAACCAGGACTTTCACAGTACCCTTCAAGCCAGAAACTTTTCAGCACCACCTTGCGTGTATGTGTGTGTGCATGTATGTATACATATATATATATATATATATATATATATATACTGTTGTATCTGGGGAGAGTCATTTTCTTATCGCGCCTTAAAATTTAACACACTCACCGTTAAAATTTCCACTTATTTCTTATTTTTATTTTCCTAAAATTTTTTTGTTGCGTCTTGCAACCTTTTCAATAAGAAATAAGTGGAAATTTTAATGGTGAGTGTGTTAAATGTTAAGGCACGATAAGAAAATGACTCTCCCCAGATACAACAGAATATGCTTCAACACATGAAATCTCATACAAAATCTTGCAAACCAAATCCCAAAACGAAACATATATATATATATATATATATATATATATATATATATGTATGTAAAGTGGTTGGTATTTGGAAGGACATCCAGCTGTAAAAACCTTGCCAAAACTGACCTTGCCTGTGCTTGTGCCATGTAAAAAGCACTAATTCCACTCAGTTGAGTGGTTGGTGTTAGGAAGGGCATCCAGCTGTAAAAATTCTGCCAAAGCAGACACAGAAGTCTGGTGCAGGCTTTGGCCTGGCTGACTCTTGTGGTACCGTCCCACTCATGCTAGCATGGAACACGCATGTTAAATGATGATAATGATGATATATGTATGTATGTATGTATATGTATATATGTGTGTGTGTGTGTGTGTGTGTGTGTGTGTGTGTGTGTGTGTGTGTATCTCTGTGTGTGTTTGTCCCCCATTACCATTTGAGAACTGGTGTTGGTTTGTTCCTGTCCCTGTAACTTAGTGGTTTGACAGAAAGAAACTGATTGAACAAGTACAAGGCTTTAGAAAAAGAATAATACAGGTGTCAATTAGTTCAAGTAAACCCTTCAAGGTGCTGCTCCAGCATGGCAGCAGACTAAAGACTGAAACAAGTAAAAGACGAAAGATAAGATAGTGAACGTACGTTACTTTTCCGCATCACTGGAGGCAGAATTGTAAGTCAAAGGTGAATAATACTTGGCACAATATTCAGAGAGGCGGCCGAGTGCCACCTGGACCTTATCATGTGGCAGAGTGAGGACGAGCCTGAAGTAGTTGGGCATCTGGAAACACTGTGAAGGAAAGAGTATGAGATAGCAGATTAGAACAGGGGTTCTCAACTGGGGACTATATGGCCCCTAAAGCTCCATATAAGGTTTTGGGGGTTCCATGCTACAAAATAGTAAAGATGGATAATCAGGGAGAGAGAGTGAGAAAGGGAGAATGAGAAAGAATGAGAGAGATAGATACAAAATCAGAGAGAGTGAAAGGGAGTTAGAGAGAGATGTTGAAATAGATGGATAATTAAGGAGAGAGAGAAAGAGAGATAGAGTAAGAGAGAAAGGGAGTGTGAGTGAGTGAGAGGGAGAGAGAAAGGGAGTGTTGTTGAAATAGGTGGATAAATAATCAGTGAGAAAGAGAGAGAGAGAGAGAGAGAGAGCAAGTGAGTGAAAGAGAAAAGGAGGGAGATGTTGGAACTGGATCGATACATAATCAGAGAGAGAGAGACAGACAGACAGAGAAAGAGAGACAGATAGACAGAGAAAGAGAGACAGACAGACAGAGAAAGAGAGACAGACAGACAGAGAAAGAGAGACAGACAGGCAGAGAAAGAGAGAGAAGGAGAGAGATGTTGAAATAGATGCATGTGCAATCAGAGAAAGCGAGAGAGAGATAGAGAGTGTGAGAGGGAGAGAGATGTTGAAATAGATGGATACATAATCAGAGAGGAAGAGAATGAGAATAAAATTTTGAAGGAAAGAGATGGATTTTAGAAAGACGAGAAAGCAGAGATTAAAGTGAAAGGATTGTTTGGAGAGGGAGAGAGAGAGAGAGAGAGAGAGAAATGACAAAGAGAGGTGGGTTTAGAGAGAAAGGGAAAGAAAATGAGACAGAGACAGAGAGGGGTGGGGAGTGAGGGGGGTAAATAATGATGGGAGGTGAGTTTGAAGAGAAATGGTTTTAGGGGAGAGATAGAGAGAGAATGATGAAAAGAAATGAGTTTAGAGAGAGAAAGAGACAATGATAAAAGGAGGTGGGTTTAGAGAGAGAGAGAGGAAAAGAAAGAGAGAGAGTGAGAGAAAGAGACTGAGAGAGAAAGAGAAAGTGAGAGAAAGAGAGAGAGTGAGAGAAAGAGAGAGAGTGAGAGAAAGAGACTGAGAGAGAAAGAGAAAGTGAGAGAAAGATAGAGAGAAAGAGAAAGAGAGAGAGTGAGAGAAAGAGACTGAGAGAGAAAGAGAAAGTGAGAGAAAGAGAGAGAGTGAGAGAGTGAGAGAAAGAGAGAGAGTGTGAGAGAGATAGAGGCATTGACAAAATGAGGTGGATTTAGAGAGAGTGAGAAAGAGACAGAGATAGACGTTGAAAGAGATTGAGGAATAATCATACTGGAGAGAGAGAAAGAGAGAGAGAGAGAGAGAGAGGGGGGAGAGAGAGAGAGAGAGAGAGAGAGAGATCTTCACAGCAAAAGCAGGGGAGGGAGAAAAAGAGTTTGGAAGAGAGAGAGAGATACATAATTGCAGCAAAAGAGAGAGAGAGAGAGAGAGAGAGAGAGAGAGAGAGAGAAAGATCTCTCGCAGTAAAACACTTACGGTTGCTGGTAAACAAAAAACACTTTGTTCCTCAACCAGTTGTTCAACAAAAGTTTGGTCATTTGGGAAATCAGGAAAATGTTCTATTTGAATGCCAACCTAGAATTTCAAGAGAGATATTATTGTTCAGTTCTATATTTAAGAGATGAGGAATTATGTACATTATTTACATTTGATGGATATTTGTCCTCCTCTTCTTTGTTGTTAACATAACATTTCGGCTAATATACCCTCCAGCCTTCATCAGGTGTCTTGGGGGAAATTTTGAACCTGGGTTCTCATTCCTAAGGTATTTTTCGATGTTATTATTATTAAATTCAAATTACGACAAACGTAAATAAACAAACGAAGTTTGCTTTTAGAAGCGTTGAGATGTCTTTAGAAAGTTAAATGATTTTTTAAATTCTCAATCGCAGAATAATGCTAATAATATAGCCTGAACAAGATAAACTATCCCTATTTTGCAGAGAAAAGTAACATATGAGAGCGTCTCATAAAGCGAGATTTATATATCTTAATTTGCAGAGGAATTTGTAGTGGGTAGATTAGCTTATTAATATTATTATTATTATTATTATTATTATTATTATTATTATTATTATTATTCAGGTCACTGCCTGGAATCGAACTTGGAATCTGAGGGTTAGTAGCCAGCGCTCTTAATCATTACCATTAGAGTAAGGTGGCCAGCAAGCTGGCAGAATTGTTAGCATGCTGGATGAAATGCTTAGCGGTATTTTGCCTGCCGCTACGTTCTGAGTTCAAATTCTGCCGAGGTCGACTTTGCCTTTCATCCTTTTGGGGTTGATAAAATTAGTACCAGTTGAAAACTGGGGTTGATGTAATTAACTCATCCCAAGCTGCCCCAGTGGCATAAATTTGAAATGATTATTATTATTATTATTATTATTATTATCATTATTATTATTATTATTATTATCATTATTATTATCATTATTATTATTATTATTATCATTATTATTATTATTATTATTATAGTAAGGCAGCAAGCTAGCAGAATCATTAGCAAACAAGCAAAATGCTTAGCAGCATTTCATCTTGTCTTTATGTTCTGCTGAGTTCGACTTTGCCTTTCGTCTTTTCGGGGGGTCGATAAATTAAGTACCAGTGAAACACTGGGGTCGATGTAATCAACTAGTCCCCTCCCCCAAAATTTCAGGAATTGTGCCTTTAGTAGAAAGAATTTGGAGCCTGGTGTAGCCATCTGGTTTCACCAGTCCTCAGTCAAATCGTCCAACCCATGCTAGCATGGAAAGCAGACGTTAAACGACGACGACGATTATTATTATTATTATTATTATTATTATTACACACACGTGAAGGCATGTGGCATAGTGGTTTGGATGCTGCACTCACGATTGCTAGGTCATGGATTTGATTTCTAGACTGAGTGGTGAATTGTGCTCTTGAGCAAAACATCTCATTTCATGTGCTCTGTGACCATTTCAACATCTAACGTAGTACACTTGTGCACCTGTAGAGGTAACATTGATTTCATGCAAGCAGTGAGCTCATACATCGTCTTTGACAGGAAAGTCCATTATCATTACACATAATATAGGAGAAGCTTTCCTCTATCAGGTTCAACTTGGAAAGTGATGATTAATCTGAGAAGCCATTCCTAAAGTGTTGCTAAACTTTGGATCAAATCCCAAATATTTTAACCATATAGCTATGTCTTTTTCTAAGTTAGACATGGCTTGAGTTTCATAATTGAAGGGTGGAGGACAGAATCACTTTTTTAAATATAGATTCTTACAACTTGCTACTCACCATCATATACAATGCTCCCTGTGGCATTACTGGTTTCAGTCCTGGAATTCTCAGGAAACTTTCATAACAGAATTTGGCATTTTCCTATGCAAAAAAATTAAAAGACAGTACAAAAATGTATATAACATACACACACACATATATACTGGCTAGACTTAAATACTTATGGATAGAAAAATTTATTGTATATAGCCTTAGTATTATTGTAGGAAGCACTTGCTCCATGTTCAATGAATCTACCCATGGAAAAACCATGAAACCACCCATCAGGTAAAAACCATGGCAACTAAAGTTGTGCCAACACATGCTAACCTGGTTATGCTAACCTGCTGATCCAAATTGAAGATCTATAAACAATCCTCACAATTTTGGGGAGTAATTTCAGCTGTTATTTGAAAGAAAATTGGAAAAGATTCCTGAACAACTGCCTTATTCTATAGAGGGTAAATTTTATAAATAAATACCAACTAAAATTTAATGCAATATGCTTCAACACAAACCCCTAATTATACTCTCAAAAACTGCAAAAGTATTGCAATAAACTAATCACTTAAGGCACAATCAATCAATTAACCAATAAATCTATGTCAATTAATTAGTCAGTCAAATATATAAGCCAATAAATCAACAACTCAACCATTCAATTAATCACTGAACTAATTATATATTCAATCAAACCCTCAATGAATCAGTCAATCAACTATTGAACCAATAAATCAAAAATAAGTCAACTAATCAATCATTCAATCAATCAATCAATAACTCAACCAAGCAATCACTCTATCAACCTTCAATCATAACTCAGTGAGTCACCACTCAATTATTCACCCAATCATTAATTACTTAGTTAATCATTCTTTCAATGAATGAATCAATCAATCAATTGAACAATAATTCAAATTGGTAAGTCAATAAATCAATCACCTACTTCAACAATGGTAATAATTGAGTCAAAGAAACTCTTTTCTGTGTTCTTCAGGATATTTGGCAAGGCACCCTGCACCAAGGTACATGGTCCAAGGATTTTCTGACTGAGATTCAGGAGACCACCTCGTATCTAGAAACGACAACAATAGCAACAACAACGTAATACGTTAATTATCAGAACTCATTAGTGTTACAATAAGTGGGATAGCAATCCAATTATAACTTATTGCATTATAGTCTTTGAAAAAAAAAAAACATTAAAAAAGGATCTTACTGATAAAGTGGCACTGTTTTGTGAGAAATTAAGTGGTTTGAGATATGATGAAAATGCCATGAAGAAATATTGAAGAATAAGTGATGATGAGTTGGTAGAATTGTTAGCATGCTCAGTGGTATTTCATCAGTCTGCATGTTCTGGGTTCAAATTCCACCAAGGTTGATTTTGCCTTTCATCCTTGTGGGGGTTGATAAATTAAGTACCAACTGAACACTGGGGGGTCGATGTAATCAACTAGCACCTTTCCCCCAAAATTCCTGGCCTTGTGCCAAAATTTGAAACCAATATATCAAGCAGTTAAAGGTACCAGAAGTGGAAGATCTAGGCCCCAATGGTTTGAAAGTAAAACTAGGAGAAAGAGGAAATCATGATGGGAACAGGACGGAAACCGGCACAAAATAGACAAAGCTAACTGTGAAGGCTCTTCACATCAAGTTGCAAGATATTGGATTTGTCGAATATATAAACAGATTGGTTGCTTGCTTCTCGGGGATCGCTCAAAATGATGTGGACCCTTCTGATAAGAACCCAATAAAGTTTTTTTTTAAAAATCAAAGATATCCATCATTTTGTCAATCTACAGGGATATAGCTATATTAGCCGTGTTTCTATATCTACTATGATGGTCAATCCTGTCGATTTTGACATGTGAGTATTTGAAGGAGACCACAATTAATGCAGCTGATATATATGGGACAATGTGTGTGTGTGCATGTAAAAGTTAACAATGGCAACAACAAAATCGTCACTATATTCAGCTCTCATAATAACTCTAAGTATGATAACAACAACAATGACATGAAAAGCAACATTACTTCTTTTTCAAAGACACCTCCACGGTCGTTGATGACAATCCATCCCATTCGCCATCCTGGGACCAAGAACCTAGCAGAAATAGAAGAATAGAATAGAGAATAGCAATTATTAATGACAGTGTGATATCAATAATAATAATAATAAACTTAGTAATTTGGCAAAAAAAGAGAACAATAGAGTATGACCCAAACTTAAACAAAAAAAAAAAATGTCCTGGGGTCAATTTGTTCAACTAAACCTTTCAAGGCAGTGTCCCAGCATGGTCGCAGTCCAATGAGTGAAATAAATAAGTAAAAAAAAAAAATGAAAATAGATTTTATTTTCATCCTTCTTATTCAGTGAATTCAAATTGTTGAAACATACCTCTTTGCGATGCCACTACATGTTAGGACAGGTACATCTGTTGAGAGAGAGGCCACTGAGTGAAATGTTTGGTCATGGAAGACCTGTGGAAAAAAAAAAACTTTAATAGTCATATTACGGGATTGGCTGAATAGTTAACAAGC
>NC_142957.1:13515898-13523398 GCF_046866305.1 Octopus bimaculoides | reverse complement strand
ACATTTGTACTCAGAGCCAAAAGCAGTTTCAACCAGGTTGGTATCAAAAGGATTAAAATCATCATGGTGACTTTAACCCTTTTGTTACCATATTTCTGTTGAGATGCTCTGCGTTTCTTTAAATTAATTTTAAATATAACAAACAATTTAGTTAAATAACTTAGTTATTAGCCAGTGTTAGGAACATAAATTGTGACTAAAGTTGGGTGGAAGATTTTAATTCAGAACTTTTGAAAACAAGACATTTGTACTACAGAGCCAAAAGCAGTTTCAACCAGGTTGGTATCAAAAGGATTAAAATCATCATGGTGACTTTAACCCTTTTGTTACCATATTTCTGTTGAGATGCTCTGCGTTTCTTTAAATTAATTTTAAATATAACAAACAATTTAGTAAAATAACTTAGTTATTAGCCAGTGTTAGGAACATAAATTGTGACTAAAGTTGGGTGGAAGATTTTAATTCAGAACTTTTGAAAACAAGACATTTGTACTACAGAGCCAAAAGCAGTTTCAACCAGGTTGGTATCAAAAGGGTTAAGAATTGTTTCTCTATTATATATTTTAACCCTTTTGTTACCATATTTCTGTTGAGATGCTCTGCGTTTCTTTAAATTAATTTTAAATATAACAAACAATTTAGTAAAATAACTTAGTTATTAGCCAGTGTTAGGAACATAAATTGTGACTAAAGTTGGGTGGAAGATTTTAATTCAGAACTTTTGAAAACAAGACATTTGTACTCAGAGCCAAAAGCAGTTTCAACCAGGTTGGTATCAAAAGGATTAAAATCATCATGGTGACTTTAACCCTTTTGTTACCATATTTCTGTTGAGATGCTCTGCGTTTCTTTAAATTAATTTTAAATATAACAAACAATTTAGTAAAATAACTTAGTTATTAGCCAGAGTTAGGAACATAAATTGTGACTAAAGTTGGGTGGAAGATTTTAATTCAGAACTTTTGAAAACAAGACATTTGTACTACAGAGCCAAAAGCAGTTTCAACCAGGTTGGTATCAAAAGGATTAAAATCATCATGGTGACTTTAACCCTTTTGTTACCATATTTCTGTTGAGATGCTCTGCGTTTCTTTAAATTAATTTTAAATATAACAAAGAATTTAGTAAAATAACTTAGTTATTAGCCAGTGTTAGGAACATAAATTGTGACTAAAGTTGGGTGGAAGATTTTAATTCAGAACTTTTGAAAACAAGACATTTGTACTACAGAGCCAAAAGCAGTTTCAACCAGGTTGGTATCAAAAGGATTAAAATCATCATGGTGACTTTAACCCTTTTGTTACCATATTTCTGTTGAGATGCTCTGCGTTTCTTTAAATTAATTTTAAATATAACAAACAATTTAGTAAAATAACTTAGTTATTAGCCAGTGTTAGGAACATAAATTGTGACTAAAGTTGGGTGGAAGATTTTAATTCAGAACTTTTGAAAACAAGACATTTGTACTACAGAACCAAAAGCAGTTTCAACCAGGTTGGTATCAAAAGGATTAAAAATATCATGGTAAATTTAACCCTTTTGTTAGCATATTTCTGTTGAGATGCTCTAGGTTTCTTTAAATTAATTTTAAATATAACAAACAATTTAGTAAAATAACTTAGTTATTAGCCAGTGTTAGGAACATAAATTGTGACTAAAGTTGGGTGGAAGATTTTAATTCAGAACTTTTGAAAACAAGACATTTGTACTCAGAGCCAAAAGCAGTTTCAACCAGGTTGGTATCAAAAGGATTAAAATCATCATGGTGACTTTAACCCTTTTGTTACCATATTTCTGTTGAGATGCTCTGCGTTTCTTTAAATTAATTTTAAATATAACAAAGAATTTAGTAAAATAACTTAGTTATTAGCCAGTGTTAGGAACATAAATTGTGACTAAAGTTGGGTGGAAGATTTTAATTCAGAACTTTTGAAAACAAGACATTTGTACTACAGAGAGCCAGAGGTGGTTTCAACCAGGATGGTATCAAAAGGGTTAAGAATTGTTTCTCTATTATATATTTTAACCCTTTTGTTACCATATTTCTGTTGAGATGCTCTGCGTTTCTTTCAATTAATTTTAAATATAACAAACAATTTAGTAAAATAACTTAGTTATTAGCCAGTGTTAGGAACAAATAATATAATAATGTAATAACTTCTTTTCTAATGGTTGAATTGCAATATTTTAGGAGTATATGATGATATGGTTGTTATACATGTTCAGAGGATTATTTTTCTTGACATTGCTACATGTTGATGGGTTTGTTTATTTTAGCTGTAATTAGTATAAAACTTTAACAAATCAAATAAAAAAAAAACATTTGAGTGGTATTATATTTACTTGTTAGTAAAACAAACAACAACAACAACAAAAATATTGGTAGCAGTAAAGAATACGCACATCACCTGTTTCCAGCATAACAAAAACCCTAACCCTAACCCCAAACCCTCACCCTAAACCTAAACACTGGGTGTGCATATTCTTTACCTTCACCAAAATATTTACTGACCTCCATGTGAATTAAAATTCCCATATATGCCTTCATTTTACTGATCGTAAAGTTCTCATTGTTCTTCTGTCTGGCATACAAGATCGTCTGCTCAACTAATCACTCAAATACTGTAGTTGGAAACAACTGGATTAAGTACTCAATTGGCTCTGCTGTCACTGACAGAGGTTTTGTAGGCCCAGTAGCTTGAATAAATGTACCCTTTTCAGTGTCTGTGATAATGTCAGTCCACTCCAAATCATCGTAATCCGAATCGTCCGACAAAGTCGACAAGTCTGAAATTTCTTCCTCCCTGAAGTCTGAAAGATCACTTGTATGCACTGATGACACAGGTACATCACTTTGGTCGTCAATACCAAGCCCTTGTGCATTCTCCTCGATCATATGATCGATAAAATTGCCAAATGAAAAATCGCTTTCAGACACAGTGTCGGCTGTTTTAGCAACAAACTTGCTCCCCACAAAAATTTGTGAAAAATATCAAGGAATGATCTTAAAACACAACCAAAACAAGCACGGCCAGAGCAAGATGGAAATCAAGCTTTTATGAAGCCTTCTGTGTGCATGAGTGACCTTGAAATGTTATGGCTCATATCCTGTGCAACTGGTTTGTGTACCTAGTGATAAGGAGCGTTTTCAAGCAGTTTATGGCCGAGTGTCTAATGTAGATTGGAGCCGTTTATGACATTAAGATATATATATATATATATATATATATATATATATATATATATATATAGCGTGAGTTCATCCTATTATTGAATTTATATATATTGACCGAGACCTTTGGAAATGTGCTGTGCGTGAGAAGACCCGGCAAGCCAAGTAAGATCGTTGCCAGTGCCCCTGGACTGGCTCTTGTGCAGGTGGCACATGAGATGCACCATTTTGAGCGTGGCCGTTGCCAGTACCGCCTGACTGGCTCCCGTAGGATTTTCGAGTGAGATCGTTGCCAGTGCCCCTGGACTGGCTCTCGTGCGGGTGGCACATAAAAGACACCATTTCGAGCGTGGCCGTTTTCGTGCGGGTGACACGTAAAAGCACCCACTACACTCTCTGAGTGGTTGGCGTTAGGAAGGGCATCCAGCTGTAGAAACTCTGCCAAATTAGATTGGAGCCTGGTGTTGCCATCCGGTTTCACCAGTCCTCAGTCAAATCGTCCAACCCATGCTAGCATGGAAAGCAGACGTTAAACGATGATGATGATGATGATGATGATGATGATATATATATATATATATATATAGTGTGAGTTCATCCTATTATAGAATTTATATATATATATATATATATATATATATATATATATATAGCGTGAGTTCATCCTATTATTGAATTTATATATATATATATATATATATAGCGTGAGTTCATCCTATTATTGAATTTATATATATATATATATATATATATATATATATATATATATATATATACATATATATAAAACAGAAAAATCAGAAAATGTAAAAAGCAGATGAAGATTTAATATTTCCATATGGTTACAGTTGTAACTTAGCAGTTCAGCAAAAGAGAGTGATAGACTAAGGACCAGATTTAAAAAATAAGTACTGGGTTGATTAAACTCTTCACGGCCGTGCCAAGGTATGGCCGTAATTCAATGACTGAAACAAGTAAAAGATAAAAAGAGAAAAAAATGCACATGTGAACACAGTCACACACCACGCACAGACTCAGAGATAGTAGTGTACATGCAACGTATTCTGTAGTGTTACTCACCAGTAGATTGTAAAATTTGATTTCAATATCAACAGAGTTTGCGACAGTTTTATAGAGGGAGAATCCAGGTCGTGGGACAAGAATATTCTGACCTTTGTTGGCCAGAACTGTGATACAGAGATCAATGGCACTGGAACATCCACTCGTAAGAATCACGTCCTGTAAGTTGCAAAGAAGGAAAGAATTGATATGTAAACATGAGTGTGTGTGTGTGTGTGTGTGTGCGTGCGTGTGTGTGCGTGTGTCTGTGTGTCTGTGTGCGTGTGTCTGCGTGTGTGTGTGTGTTTGTGTGTGTGTGTATGTGTGTGTGTGTGTGTTTGTGTGTGGGGGTGCGCGTGTGTGTGTCTGTGTGTGTGTGTGTGTGTGTGTGTGCGTGTGTGTGTGTGCGTGTGTGTGTGCGTGTGTGTGTGCGTGTGTCTGTGTGCGTGTGTTTGTGTGCGCGCGTGCGTGTGTCTGTGTGTGTGTGTGTGTGTCTGTGTGTGTGTGTGTGTCTGTGTGTGTGTGTGTGTGTGTTTGTGTGTGTGGCTGTGTGCGTGTGTCTGTGTGTCTGTGTGCGTGTGTCTGTGTGCGTGTGTGTGTGTGTGTCTGTGTGTGTGTGTGTTTGTGTGTGTGCGTGTGTGTGTGCGTGCGTGTATCTGTGTGCGTGTGTCTGTGTGTGTGTCTGTGTGTGTGTGTCTGTCTGTGTGTGTGGGGGTGAGTGTGTGTGTGCGTGTGTCTGTGTGTGTGTGTGTGTCTGTATGTGTGTGCGTGCGCGTGCGTGCGTGTGTGTGTGTGTCTGTGTGTGTGTGTGTGTTTGTGTGTGTGTGTGTGTGTGTGTATGTAACAAGTCATTACTCATGTACACTGCAACCCTACTGCAATGAATATCTCCAATAAGAAATGAAAACGATTTATAATTACTTACTTCAGCATATTTAGTTATGTAATTTTGTAATTATATACTAAGAAGTGTTTAATGTATTTTGAAATGATTTGGTTGTAGTAATGTACTTTGGAAATAATTACCTGCAATGTTAACAGAGTAGCGCATTTACTTCAGTTTAAAAATCATACATCTTTTAGATTTACGGAAAGACTAGATCTGGTAATTAAGCGTCTAACTGTGACATCAAATGGAACATACAAAGGATGTGATCTTTTCAAAACAGAGGAATGAAAATTTCTCAAAAATTTACACAACAATGAATATCTACTTTAACACCAGATCAGGCACTTTGAGAAGCATCAGTTATGGTACATATTTCACCACCTTTGCCTAATTGCAAAGAAACACAAACTCATGTATGTGTCTTTGTTTTTCTTCATTTTCCATCATTTCTCGGAGAGAGAATGAGAGTTGGGGTGAGAGAGGAAAAAGAAATAAAAATAGAAGTAAAATAAAGGACATCATCTCATTTCTTTCCCATAGGAGTGATGGCCACTATTACATACCATTATTTTATAATAATGTAAACAGAAAAAAGAAACATCTCCGTCTTACCTTCGCATCAATGGGAAAGGAAGGGGTAGTTTCATAAGCAGCAACAGCTTTTCTTGCACATTCCAAACCTTGTGGGTAAAAAACAAATCCATGTATATATATAGTTTTATATATATATATATATATATATCATCATCATCATCATCATCATCATCATCATTTAACGTTCGCTTTCCATGCTGGCATGGGGGATTGGACAGTTTGACTGGGGACTGGCAAGCCAGGAGGCTGCACCAGGCTCCAATCTGATCTGGTAATGTTGAACGGTTTGACAGGAACTGGAAAGTTAGAGAGCTGTACCAGACTCTAATTGTTTGTTTTGTCTATGGTTTCTAGCACAGGTGCTGGTGCTACATTAAAAGCACTGGTTTTAGTGCCACATCAAAAGCACTGGAGTTGGTTACACAAAAAAGCACTGGTGCTGGTGTCACATTAAAAGCACTGGTGTTGATGTCACATTAAAAACACTGTTGCTGGTGCCACTTAAAAAGTGCTGGTAATGGTGCCACATTAAAAGCACTGGAGTTGGTTCCACATAAAAGGCACTGGTTTTAGTGCTACATTAAAAGCACTGGTGTTAATGTCACATTAAAAACACTGTTGCTGGTGCCACATAAAAAGTACTGGTGATGGTGCTACATAAAAAGCACTGTTGCTGATGTCATGTATAAAACACCCAGTATATTCTGTAAAGTGGTTGACATCAGGAAAAGCATCCAGCTGTAAAAACCGTGTCAAAACAGACTATGGAACCTGGCATGGACCCTGGCCTGGCCAGTTCCTGTCAAGCTCTCCAACCAATGCCAGCCTGGAAAAGGGACATTAAATGGTGATGATGATGATGATGATGATTATAGCTTGTGCTCTATGACATTTGAGGCCTTGTATCAATTGTAGACAATTACAACAACCACAGTGAGAACAGTAACAACAAGAACAAGATCAACAATCAGTTCACGTACCTACTGAAGGTCCATAACCATTGTACTTCTTGCTTTGAATGGCAGCCACCACGGCATCCTCTGCCACTTGGGGTAGGTACATGTTGCCATAGACTGTTGGGTCTCCTGGGGAAGAGCGAGAAGGCAAATGTTATAGTAGTAGTAGTTGTGGTGGTGGTGGTGGTAGTGGTGGTATTAAGGTGAAACTACTTTTAAGAAATTTATTCCCTGCTGAACATGAAAAATACTGTAACTATATTCTGCCGAAGAAACCAGGTGAGATTTGTTTCAATGAAACAGTTAATTTCTTATGGAGAGTTTTCAGTGAAAGAAGTTCCCTGTTCAATACTCGTTGATAATGTTTAAATTAAGTTAAAAAAAGATGATAAAAATTTCGTCACCTATGCTGGGGCCATTAACAAAGAGTGTGAAAAATTCATGTTAAATGAATTAACCCTGGATTTATTCAAATGTCTAATTTTTGTTCAAAGGGTTAACAGCAAGAAAAAGATGCTGATATACATTAAAATGACTTGTGTCAAATAAGCCAGCATCGAATCAACGACGCCAAATAGGCAGCACCAAAACATCTCATACTGATAAAATCAGACCCCTCGATGTCCCTTTTTTTGGGAAACTTGAAAATGAGAACCAAACCAAACAAATCTGGTTTTGTTGTTGTGTAACAAAAGTCATTAAAATTCACTCGTGCTCCCTACCACCCCCACTCAAACTGTTGTTGATAGTAACTGAAGGTTATTTACTAAATGTAAACGAACATGTGTCAATGCATTAACTCTTGTGGACAGGTATACTTGGTCGACAAC
>NC_142957.1:13413398-13505898 GCF_046866305.1 Octopus bimaculoides | reverse complement strand
CTTCAGAGATTCACAAAGGGTTTCATACAAATGTAGAGCAAGAGGTAAAAACAGAGGTGTGGTAGAGACCAGAAGAAAAACAACAGCAAAAATAAGATAGAAATAAAAATAAAAAATTAAATTAAAATCAAAATCAAAATAAAAATAAAAATAAAAATAAGGGTACAGCAGGAAAAAAAAAATAATAATAATAATAAAGAATATATAAATGAAAAATGAAGGTATAGCATGCGGGACATGCAAAAATATAAAAAAGGGGATACACCGTCTGCAAGTAGTTGGGTTCAGCATATTATCCTCCATTTTCTAATTGTTACACAAATTTTGGGTAAAACCTCCACTTTTACCCGCTCCCATTGATTGCACCTAGTATAGCACTAGTGTAGCAATAATTGGGTACCATCCCAGCAGTATACTGGATAGATACTATCCCTTAGTGGGTTGAACCCCCAACCCCTAATTCTCTCACGTTATATATATATATATATATATATATATATATATATATAATGCATGTCTGTGTGTAATATATATATATATATATATGTGTGTATATATATGTATGTACATGTGTGTATATATGTATGTATATATATATAAATGTGTATATATGTGTGTATGTATATATATAAATGTGTATATATATGTGTATGTATATAAATGTATGTATATATATGTGTGTGTGTATATATATATATATCCTCCATTTTCTAATTGTTACACAAATTTTGGGTAAAACCTCCACTTTTACCCGCTCCCATTGATTGCACCTAGTATAGCACTAGTGTAGCAATAATTGGGTACCCTCCCAGCAGTATACTGGATAGATACTATCCCTTAGTGGGTTGAACCCCCAACCCCTAACTCTCTCACGTTATACATATACATATATATATATTATACATATAGTGGAAGACAGAATTATAGGTGCAGGTGTTGACTGAGTGTGATAAAGAAGTTTACCACACCATCCAGCTATGTGGATCAGGGCTCTGCCCCCACCACACAGCTGCTCAGACAAGTGTCTGCCATAACAGCACTACCAAAGGACCTGGTAGAGGGTCACCAAAAGAAACCTGTTGTCGAAACACACACCTACACACAGACATGTATATTCACAAAGGATCTCTCCTGTTTGCTGTGTAAATAAGGATTTTATCATTCCTATTCTTATCCTGTCCTTTGTGCTATTTGATGGCGCACAAACTTTCATGTTCCCTGAATCCTTCTCATGCTTTGCATATAGATTACATGGAATCACAAATGCCTAGATCACTCTACCTTCTGCTTCACCACTCATACTGCCCATCATCACCTCATGTCACTCTGATTGCCAGAATACACTTGCCCCTTCTTTCCCATATACATATATATACATACATATAAAGTATATATATATATATGTATATATATATATATATATATATATATATATATATATATATATATATATATATATATATATATCATCATCATCATCATCATCGTTTAACGTCCGCTTTCCATGCTAGCATGGGCTGGACGATCTGACTGAAGACTGGTGAAACCGGATGGCAACACCAGGCTCCAATCTAATTTGGCAGAGTTTCTACAGCTGGATGCCCTTCCTAACACCAATATATAATATATAGTTTTAGGGAAAATAACCAAGTTTCAAGAACTCATCGATGAAAATCCACTATCACATATAGAAAAATTAATAATTAAAAGCACAACAAATGAGTATAATATAAAGTAAAGTAAATATCATAAGATAAATATAATAAAAAGATTACACGTGTTTCATAACTAATTTTCAAATAGAAAAGAAATTTAAATCGATTAAAATCAATTGAAATTATCAAAAATAAATTCTATTCAAAAATATAGCTACTCGTCAGATCGTAAGTAGAACAATAATTAGATATATATATCTCAACCAACAATAAGTACCAAATGAATTAATATGAAATACTTATTATATAAAGATAGAAAAATTATTAAAAAATATCATAGTATCAAAATAATAACCATTCAATAATCATCCCTTCATCCATAATAATAATAATAATAATAATAATAATAATATATATATATATATATATATATATATATACCATGTAAAAATATGCACTCATATATTTGTCAGTAGTGTAGGTATATTAATCGAAGTATAATATATATCCAATGAGGTGCATCTAAAACAAACTGACCAAGGGTTACATTAAGTGGCCCATTTTGGTGGCAAGGGACATAACCCATAACTCGTCTTTTTGCACACCAATCACAAACTAGACGTGTCTTTTCACCTCCAAAAATAGAGAGCAGTTGGCATGTTTTCTCCCATAAATGCCAACTCTGAAGAGCACAGGGTTACGTAACCAGGTTATTACCTAATTTCCCAAGTGCGAAACCATTTGGTAAGATTGGGCGTAATGGATATGTTATACCATACACTTTGGCACAGCCTTCCAGCATGCCAGCCCGGTCAAACTGTCCAACCCATGCCAGCATGGACAATGGACATTAAATGATAATGATGACGATGATGATATATATGAATCCATGCAATTTGGGAGTAGTTAGTAAAGCAAGCTGGAGATTATGTAAAGAAATGTTACAGTAGTCTTGTATTACTACAAAAGCTGAAATAAATGTAATTGACATTGAAAATTTGCAGCACAGTAGCAAAGTGGTAAAGGCAAAACAGAAAGAAGTTTTAATTTATATAATGTAAAACAGTTCCGTTTTACAATATGTATACACACATCTATTTACATAATACAATTACTATAAAATAAAGCTGAAACAAGTGAACACCAAATATATATATATATATATATATATATATATATCCAGCCCGCATAGCAACATACGTATATGTAATACATGTATGTATATTATATGTATTTTTATAAGTGTGTATGTATGTACGCATGTACATATGTTTGTATGTATGTGTTCATGTCTTATGTATATGCATCATGTATCATATATATATACATATATAAACACACCTATTACATACCTGCTGTGTTGGAAAAACAGGAATATAAACCTCCAAGCGATGCAAATTCACAGATTTGTTTTGAATAGAATCTCAAGTTCTACTGTTGTTACAATTATTATTATTATTATTATTATTATTATTATTATTATTATTATTATTATTATTATTGTTGTTGTTGTTGTTGTTATTGTTATTCTTGTTGCTACTGTTCTTGTGGTTACTCTAACTCTCTCAATACTGCACTAACTCAAGATTCCTGCTGCTTATTACTGGAGCTGCTGTTGGTTGGACTACTACCCCTGTTGATGTTGTTTTTGCTGTTGTTGTGGTTGTTGTTGATGGTCGTGGTGGTGGTGGTGGTGATAGTGGATAACGTTGCTGTTGTTGTTGTTGTTGGTTTTGGTTTTGATGTGTATTTTGTTTTATTTTGTTGTTGTTGTTGTTGTTACCTGATATTGACGTAGTTGTTACCTGATAGAACTATTTCAAAACAACAGGAAAATAGAAAAGATAAGCAATACAAAGCAAAAACAAAAACAAAATCCAAAGAACAAAACAAAACAAAACAGAAATGAAAGAATAACATAATAAACAACGGAAACAAAGAAGTAAAACAATAGACAATAAAGAGATGGATGGTAAGAGAAAGGTAGAGGTAGAGAGGTAGAGAGAGAGAGAGAGAGAGAGAGAGAGAGAAGTAGGAAAAGGTTGAGAGAGAGATAGACAGTGAGAGGAAGAGAGAGAGAGGAAGAATTGGTAAGCTGGGTATAGAGAGATTGGGTGATAGTACATAAATGAGTATGTGTGTGTATGTGTTTCTGCCGTGGGGGGTAGGGTAGAGGAGGGACAGTGGCAGTGAGAGATAGTGAAAGAGGTAGGTAGAGAGGGAAGTGGGGGGTGGCGGAGATAAAGATGTGAATGAGTGAGCCTGAATGAATATGAGTGAGAGAGAGAGAGAGAGGAGGGAGGGGAGGGTGTAAGAAGTGTGGATGGTGGTGGTGGTGGTGGTGATGGTGGTGGCAGAGATGAGAAAGTACAAGAATGTTATAATGGAAGGAAAGTCTTCAAAATTTCTAGAAGGGCAAAAGTAGAAATACACACCCCACACACAAACACATATATACATTTATGTATGTATATACATACACACATATATACATACATATATATATATATATATATATATACATATATACATACATGTATATATATATATATATATATATATATATATATATATATATATATATATATATATATATATATATATATACACACACACACATATATATGTGTGTGTGTGTGTGTGTGTATCTATCTATCTATAAAAATATGTACATATAAACACAATTACTATAAATATCCATATATATATATATATATATAGATTTGGGCTGACCAAAGCCTTGTGAATGGATTTGGTTGACAGAAACTGAAAGAAGCCCGTTATATATATGTATATATATATATATATATATATATATATATATATATATATATATATATATATATATGATGCATGTGTATAAACAGCCATGCTACATGTCAGTGGAACATGGGCCATGATTGCTGAGGACATGTGTAAACTTGCAAGGAATGAAGCCAGTATGCTCCGCTGGATGTGTAACGCCAGTGTGCATACTTGACAGAGTGTTAGTGCCTTGAGTGAAAAGCTGGATTTAAGAAGTATCAGATACGCTGTGCAAGAGAGACGACTGTTCTGTTATGTTCATGTTTTGCGAATGAATGAGGACAGCTGTGTGAAAAAGTGTCACACCCTAGCTGTTGAGGGAACCTGTGGAAGAGGTAGACCCAGGAAGACCTGGGATGAGGTGGTGAAGCATGACCTTCGAACATTGGGCCTTACCGAGACAATCACTAGTGACTGAGACCTTTGGAGATATGATGCGTGTGAGAAGACCTGACAAGCCAAGTGAGACCATAACCCGTGGCCTATGCCAATGGGTGTAACCAGCCCAGTTATGAGTACCCCCCATTCATTGGACAATAAGCTTTGCTTGCGAAGACCTGTTGAGGCAAGTGAAATCAAAATCAAAATCACTGACATGGCCGATGACAGTACCAACTGATTGGCACTCGTGCCAGTAATGTTAAAAGCACCATCTGAGCGTGTCGCTGCCAGGGCTGCTGATTGGCTCATGTGCTGGTGGCACGTAAAAAGCAGCATTCGAGTGTGATTGTTGCCAGCATCACCTAACTGGCATATGAAAAAAACAACATTCAAGCATGGTCGTTGCCAATGCAGGTAACATGTAAAAAAACACCTTTTGAGCGTGGTCATTGCCAGAACCACCTGACTGGCTCCCATGCCAGTCAGGCACATAAAAAGCACCCACTACACTCTTGGAGTGGTTGGCGTTAGGAAGGGCATCCAGCTGCAGAAACTTTACCTGATCAGATTGGAGCCTGGTGCAGCCTTCTGGTTTGCCAGTCCTCAGTCAAACCGTCCAACCCATGCCAGCATGGAAAGCAGACGTTAAATGACGACGACGACGATGATGATGTATGTATTTGTGTGTCTGTGTTTGTCCCCCACCCCACCCCACCATCGCTTGACAACCGATGTTGGTATGTTTACCTCCATGTAACGTAGCAGTTCAGCAAAAGAGACCAATAGAATAAGTACAAGGCTTACGAAGAATAAGTTCTGGGGTCTGTTTACTTCGACTAAAAAGAATAAAAGAATATATATATCCATAGAGACAGAGTGTGTTTATGTGTGTGTGTGTGGGGCAGGGACCTCACAGAAACAGCGAGACAAAGAATTATATGGTAGTATACCATGAAAGATGTTAGACAGACAGACAAATAGACAGACTGGCAGATGGGTATTTTTAGAACAAGAACAGCAAGAACAACAGTTGCTAGTACAATGCTTTTCTAGTATTTCAAAAGTTTGAAGTGTGTGTGTGTGTGTGTGTGTGTGTGCGTGTGTGTGTGTGTGTGTGTGTGTGTGTGTGTGCGTGGATGAAGTGAATGGGTTAAGGGTATCGGAAAGGAAGGGGGAAGCTGTAGGTAAGTGGAATAGTGCGGAGGGGGCGGGGGGGGAGATATAAATAGGAGCGGGGGGGGGGTGAGAAAAAAAGAAGAAGAGGCTTTAGGGTTCTGGTTGTTGGAGGGAGTAGCAATAGGAGGTGTTGTGAGTAGTATACAAGACAGATATTTCATATCAGGTGAAACAGTAGGGGCGAGGTGGGGGAGGAAGATACAGAATGATATGTAAAAAAGGGAGAGAGAGAGAGAGAGAGAGAGAAGCAAGTTGTGTGTAACAGACAGATGTGCTGGATGGATGGATGGATGGATGGCAGGCATAACCAGATATAGTTCATATTGTGATGGAACACACACACACACACACAAACACAGACACACAGAAACACACACACACACACACAAACACAGATATATAGATTATCATTGTTGGCAGTGTTGGTGTTGGTGGTGCTGGTGGTAGAGTTATCGTTGGTGTGGTGGTGGTGGTGATGGTGGTGGGTGGTAGTGTTGTAGCTGGTGGCTGTAGTGGTGGTGGTGGTAGTGTTGCTGTTGGTGGTGGTGGTGTTGGTGTTGGTGTTCATGATAGTAGCAATGATGGTGGTGTTGGTGGCGGTGTTGATAGTGGTGGTGTTTGTGGTGATGGTGATTACGGTTATGGTGGTGGTAGTGATGGTGGTGGTGTTGATAGTGGTTGTGATGCTAGCGATGGTGGTCGTGGTGTTGAAGATTTTAATTAAGATCAGCGAGAATGGGTTATATTTTCTTGTTCAACTCCACAACAACCGTCATTCAGTAGATCTGTGATCAAAGACATTCCAGCTGTAACGATTCCATCCGTGACGTGCAGAACCACATTAATTAACGTGCTCTATTCTAAGACGACGGTGGCAGAGGGAGGCATAATTTGAAAGAGATTTGGCTGCTATTTTTAGCTTTTCAACGACACTTTGCTTGACTGTTTGGGACAAGCAGTGGGACGGATAGCAGGGCAGATTTCAGCATCTACCTGGAGAGCCTGCCGTGACTCTTGGTGGGTGAGGCGGAGTGTTGCAAAAGGCTGATAACAGCCGTGGAAGTATGGGATGTGATGAAGGGCTGAATGAGAGGTAGATCGCCATGTTTGGATGGCTTGCCCTACAAGCTTCATGTTTTTATGCCAGACTTGTTTGGAGGCCTTTTAGCAAATATCTGCTACAACTGTCATGGGTTAGTGGAAATGCTGACAAAGGACCCAGACAAGGGGGACGTTATAGAGAATTTCAGGCCCATCACTCTGCACAATGCAGAGTTGAAGATTTTGGTCAAGGTGTTAGCCAAGAGGCTTTTCTCTCTAACTGACGCTAAACGTAAAAAAGAACGAACACAGAATTATAATACACACACGCATAAATTATATACACATACGTTTATACATGCATATAAATTTCATAGAGTTGAAGCTCTGCGTGTTTTTTTTTTTTTTTTTTTTTTTTACTGTTTTTTATGGTTTTATTTTTTGAAAAGTGTTTTTCCTCAAATTGGTTTTCGTTTTGATAAATTTATTAAAGGTATTCTGGTTAACGACTGCTCGTTTTGTTTCTTCTCTGAGTTTCAAGATTAATTTCCGTCTGGAGCTGAGGAAACATGTCCTTATTAATATATTTGGTATAACAGAGTTAATTTAAACTTTTATTAATAATCTTCCAAGAAAAATTTAGTAGGATGACAGAACGGAGAAAAATGCAATTAGAACTTAGATGGGAACGGTTCAGGGGGAATAACTCTTAACACACGATTTCATATCAACAATTTTGTAACATCGAGAATTGGATAAAAAAAACGAGCACCAGCTTTGGGTATCAAGGTAGAAGAATAATACTAAACATTGTAAAGAAGAGGAAATCGTGAATGGATACATAAAATATATACATATATAATAATGGTACTACTAAAGCAGCGCGGACCCGAACGCGCAGTCGCGCGTCCGCGCTAGCTAGTCTTGAGTGGTCGATCCTAACCCTAACCCTAACCCTATCCCTAACCCTAACCCTAACCCTGTCCGTAACCCTAACCCTATCCCTAACCCTAACCCTAACCCTGTCCGTAACCCTAACCCTAACCCTAACTCTGTCCCTAACCCTAACCCTATCCCTAACCCTAACCCTAACCCGCGTGTGCAAATGAATACGTGTTTAGGGTTAAGGTTAGGGTTAGGAATAGGGTTAGGGTTAGGATCGACCACTCACGACTATCTAGCGCGGACGCGCGACTGCGCGTTCGGGTTCGCGCTGCTTTAGTAGTACCCATAAAATATATACATATATAATAATTAAACATAACGAGGCTGGTACACTTTCTCATTTCTATATCGATCCAGGGAAGCGATAAATCAATTATCTGATTAGTTACTGAAATTGTGCAATAAATTGAACCCGTAGTTTCGTTTCCACAGTAGAAACTGTGTGGGAATCCTCATTATCTTTCAAGTGCATTGAATTTTCGACTTCTAAGAGATGTTTACAACGACTTGCGTGTAATACATATGTATGTGTGTGTGAGTTTGTATGCATGTATATATGTTACAATTTTCAAAATAACCGTGGAATTTCCATGGGTTACAACTGGTATACACGCACACCCACTCTCTATGGGTACATACACTTACTTAGAAGTCATAGTATATGTACATGTGTGTATATACACGCACTCATCCAGATACATCCGCTAACCTGCTCGAGAGTATACACGGACGCCCCGTTATGCATAGCTCTACATACATGAATATACACATATATCTTCACACATATCTTACAGTTACACCCTAGTAACCATATACATACACTCATATATCCACATATCGTTAAGCACACGTACAGATATAGATATATCTCCATGCATAGTATCCGGATCCATGCACGCACGTACATCCATGTATACACACATACAATGCACCTTACAAGTGTATATCTTGTATTTGAGAACGTAACAGTTATATTTAATATACTATTCTCAATAGAATGAGTTACGTATATTTAAAAATTAAAAACTAATTTTTTTAGATCTGTCTGTGTCAAATCCAATAGATCTGGCATTAAGTAACAAGTTGAAATGAGGGATGATCAATAAGGGAAATGATTTAAAAAAAGGGAATAAATAGAAGTGATAAAAGAGATCAGCAAATTAACAATAAGTGAAATAATTGATATAGATATAAGGTTCTATAGGGATCTAGTTCAAAACGGGGGCACCAGTATTTTCTTAACGAAACACTTTGAAACTTGGGACACTGGTAGAATGTGTCAGTGCCTCCGTTTTGAACTAGATCCGAATAGAGTTTTATAAGAATCATTTTTTTTAAAATCAAGAATCATAAAAAAATATGTATATAATAGTGAAAGAGCATGAGAAGTAGTACTGAGAGAATAAATCGGCGATATCAGAAGAATGTAAAATATTAAAAATATCAACACCGATCGAATATATTTGGAAATACATAAAAGGTACATGATTAGATACCTCAAAAGATAAATAATAATAGGTTATAAAGAGGTAAACATAAAACGAAGGGGTTAAAAGTAAAGTGAAAATGTAAAAAATAAAATAAAAAGAAAAAGTTAAGATGGAAGTTAAAATGAAAATACGAAGAAAGATTATAATAATAGTAAATAATATTATAGTAATAAGATAGTGATTGGAAAAATATAGTGATTGGAGAAATTTCAAGTCTATCTACTTGTGTAAATTATATGTCATTGGGCAACTTCTACTATACCCCTATTTTATTAACTCTTCAAAATCATTAGATTCCCTGATAAGGACAAGCTAGTTAATAAAAGATCGGAATTCAAACCAACTTGTATGCATAAACTGACTAAAACCTTTAAATACTATAAGCCTTGAGTCTCCATTATCGATTTTTAATCATTTCATGATCTTCTCTCATTGGAAATTCCCTTATCTGCTCCCTCCTGCCACTATTTAGACATTGACTTAACAACTCCTGGGCTTACCCCCAAATACTTACTAATTCGGTTTGCTTTCGCCTAGCTAGATTCTGACCCCATATAGTACACACATATTTAATAATCCGAGGACTTAGACTTATTTATAAAGAACATATCTAAACAATTTCGTCACTGACTGTAACATTTTCGAATAACACTACTTCACACATAGATCCAATTAGCTAACACTAATAACTCCAATAATATTTATAGTAAGATTATACTAGTAATCATTAGTGAAGAGGAACCTAGACTCTTTTAACTTCATATAACACTCCCTGAACAATTAAAATAGGGGTAGAAGTTGTCCAATGACATATAATTTACACAAGTAGATAGACTTGAAATTTCTCCAATCGCTATATTTTTCCAATATTTTTCCAATCACTATATTATTACTATTATTATAATTTTTCTTCGTATTTTAATTTTAACTTCCATCTTAACTTTTTCTCTTTATTTTATTCTGGCAGTCTTGGATTAGGGCGAATGTTGCTGTAAACCAGGACTGCGATGTTATGTTGACAAACAATCTTTAACTGCAAAGTACTGTTGCTGGATATCTCTTGTTGTGAGATTTACAAATCGTAATTTTCTAATCTAGGCAGAAGGTCCAGAATATTTAGATCGATCCCAGAACACACAGCTAGTACTTATTTAATCGACCCCGAAAGGATGAAAGGCAAAGTCGACCTCGGCGGAATTTGAACTCAGAACGTAAAGACAGGAAGAATACTGCTAAGCATTTCTCCCGGCCTGCTAACGTTTCTGTTAGTTGGCCGCCTTTAAAATCAAATATTATTCCACCTCAATAAAGTTTTTTTTAACAAATCATAATTCTGTTATTTGAAAAACACTATAAAACCACTTTACCTTTCTCTTGTTAACTTTACATCGTTCATCGATGGACATTTTTTCGAAGTTTCAACTGAGCAGACGACAGTTAAATCTCTAATGCGCATGCGTCAACCGAGGGGGTGGGACCTAATTCTTTTAATGGCCACAAATAACTTAATGAGAAAAAGGCAGGGCGGACGGATGGACTTACATCTAGACGTATGTCTTGGTTTGTGTTTGCCACCTTGGAATCCTCTGTGTAGTGGGTTGATCCACTACTCAGGAAGAGACTATTCTAGAGTACGTTCTGTCTTATCTTCGAAACGTCTAGATAGAATAGAGACAGCTGGTGAAGGGATATTCCAAGTGGCTTTCCGTTTTCCTATGTGTTCATTCCGTTGTCTGTAGTTTATTGTTCTAACGTCCTGTACCCTGATATGCATATATATACACATGTAGATGTAAGTATGTACATATATGTGTGTATACATGTATATATATTCCTTGTATTATTATTATATATACATATATATATATATATATATATATATATATATATATATATATATATATATACATATATATATATATATATATATATATATATATATATATATATATATATATATACATATATATATATATATATATTTATATATAATATTATGAGGGATAAAAATTCAAATTTATAGGTAAAAACTCAATTAAATTCAATTTATTAAAAATTAAAATTAAATGAAGTTTCACAGTATAAAATATAAATATATAGTTTTAGGGAAAAGAACCAAGGTGGTACCTAATTCTTTTATTGGTCACAAAGGGCTTACATAAAAGTTACATGAAGAGAAAAAGACAGGACGATATAAATGTGTTTTTAAAGTGAGTAAACGAAAAATAACATAGAAAATTAAACAAATAAAACTCCCAAAAGGCGGTGGTGGGCGCTTTAAGGCTACTCGTGGAAAACCTGTAAAAGCCATTGGTGGCCTGGTCAACAGAGCAAGTGCCCTCTCCTTTTATTTTTACAGGAGCACGTTCGAAATGGATCCTTTCATACTGGCTATTTTGCCAACATTCATTCACCTTTCAACAAATTTGCTAGAAAACAACACTTCCCTCTCCACCCTCACTTTCCGTTTCAAGGGAAACTTGAAAAAGTTTATGAGGGCTAGGCCAAAGAGGAAAGTGTCTGTCTTTAGCCCTTAGTGTCCACCACACTACCTCTTTCGCTAAAGCCACCAGACAGATAATAAAAGTTGCCTGCCCTTCCCGGCCAAAGGAGGCAGTGGGGGCAATCTTCACTATGGATCCAGCTGATAGTTGGATCTGTCCCGCATGCGACACCAGGTAGCACTGCCAGGCAGGGGATTTCTGGAAGTTATCCATAGCCCCCAACCTGAAAGTCCTTTGGAACAAACTGATGAGTTGATCCTCGTAGATGCCCAGAGTTTCCTTGAGAACATCGTCGCACTTTTCCTCTGCTAACCCTCTATAGAACACTAAGAGTGGAACTACCACCGACTGCATTGCCTGCCTGGCAGAGGGCTGTGAGTGCCTGTTGGCATGCAAGGCGTCAAGTACTCCTCCTTGGTCTATGTCTAATCCAGGATTACAACTCAAAGAGACAAGCTGTAGGAGAGCAAGTCTAACAAACAGCAACCACACCTGTCTCTGGAAAGTTATTACAATGGATGAAATCTTTCCTGACAGGCAGAACCCAACACGTTGTGGTGGAAGGTGTAAAATCAAGCCCAGCCAAAGTCAGTAGTGGTGTTCCTCAAGGCACTGTGTTGGGCCCACTTCTTTTCACCATCTACATCTATGACATTACTGACATCGTCAAGCACAGTAACATAAGAATCTTTTGCAAATGATTCCAAGATCCAGAAGGTCATCAATGAAGTGGGTAACCGGGCATGCCTTCAGTCAGATCCACTGGCTGGCTGTCATCCGATGGGTGGAAAAGAATAATATTCTGCAGAACGAGGACAAATTTGAGTTAATCCACTTTGGAAAAGAGGATACCCTGAAATTTCCCATACTCCCTTACTTCGGTGAAACTCTCATGGCATCAAACAACATCAGAAACTTGGGAGTAATTGTGGACAACAACACAAGTTGGGTCGTTTATATAAACAGAAAAGTTGACATGGCCCATTATCCTTTGCTTCCCCCACTTTTGCCTGACCCTCCACCCCCACCCACCCACCCACCTTGAATGCTGTTGTCCTCTGTGGTCTGCCCACATGAAAAAAAGTCTCATGAAAATTGAAGCACCTCAAAGGTCAATTACAAAAAAAGTAGATGGTGTAGTGATGTCATTTGGCGCCAACATACAGTCGCCATTACTGCGTTTTCATCCACGCATGCGCAGGGAATAGTTCCGGAAGGAACACAGGAAGAGTCCCATGCGCATGCGTGGAATTCAAAATCTAAAACGTTCCCGCTCTTTTCATTCTCTTTCTCGGCCGGCCGGCCATGAGCATGGACGGGTCAAGCTTTCTCTCCAGCATTCCAACGTCTCAGCAACCATGCCTATTTCTTCTGTAAATAAATATTGTTGTGTTGATGGTTCAGAATCTGCGTTCCGTTGTTTCTTCAGAATTTAATATAGGAAAGCGGGTGTACACCTAATGGTGTATAACCACTTTCCTATAATGGCATAACAGGCCTTGACTATTGGGGTCGACTAGAAAAGCTCAAGCTTTATTCTCTCTGATGCTGCTGTGAGTGCCACATCATCTGCATGATGTGGAAAATATTCCATCAGCATTGCCCAAATGATGTTGGCATTGCCTTTGAGATACTCCCAAGACTTGGGTCCTGTGTTATCTGCCCACAACAAAAATCATACTCTCATCACATAACAACAATACGGCACAATTATTTCACCTCAATTGGGCCCGCTCTCTTTAACATTACACCAAAATACATGAAAGCAAGAGACAGACCTCATAAAGTTCAAGAAGTCTTTGGACAAATTCCTTCAAAAAATCCCGGATAAACCTCCTACACCTGGATATGTCTCTATAAACAATAGCTCTCTACTTGAGTGGACCATGTTGTCCAATTCTTGATTTGAATGACTTTGCTAGGTGGTGCTATTAAGTTAGACATGGCCTGGGCCAATACTGGCTGGAACCTACCAAGGAATCAAAGTAGGTGTATATATATATAGATTGTTAGAAGTGGTGTACAGATTTTATAAATTAAGAAAAAGAAAGTAGTCAGGATTTTGATAAAAACTATTTATTTAGCATTTTTGTCCCTTTTAGAGATTCATCATGAATGTTTATTTTTTTATAGAAAATTCATACGTAAGAATTAGTTGAAAAAAAAACCTGGAGTTGAATTTTTCTTGGGTTTTGGAAAGAGGATGTTTTGGTAGTGGTTATTTGAGATGTTCTTTGTCATTTAGAATTTATATGTGTGAGGCTTGGTTAGAGAGAAAAAGGACAGAAAGATAGAAAAAGGATAAAAATAAAGAAAGGTTGTTTATCTAAGACGATTGAAATTGATGGCAAGTCAAAAAGGTCAAATTTTTTATTGATTGCAATAAATTTCTTTTAGTCATTGTGTGACTGACAGACTTTTTGGTCAGTTACCATGTTACCCAGCTGTAGAAAATAGAATCTATATATAAAACATAAGGGGCAAAAGTACACAATATATAGAGCTATGTATTACTAAGTGTTTCACATCACATTTCGGTAAGAGTTCAAATTGACAGAAAATTTCCATCATCATCATGGGAGTTAAGTGTCAGTGTTTCTATCATCTGCACTGCAACCCTTCCTCACTCATCTAGAATTAATTAATTTCAGGAAAGCGATCAAAGGGTGGACGAACAGGTGGAGGAAGAGATGGAAGAGGTGGACCAATAAGTGGTGACATTTTACTTCTTTCAGTGATGAGATCTGATATTGAGTAAGTTGTCTCTGCTTTTTGGTCTAGAAATAAAAAAGAAAATATACATATATATAGTTTACTGTTCCATTATACATATGTTCAACAAAAAAAAAGCTCTCCATCCAGTGAGACGAAAAATATCGGCGACCTTACGGTATGAGTCCTAAATATCAGCCTTTTCCGTAAAAAGTGTCTTCGGCGATCTTTACCAAAGATCGGCCTTTTTTGTAACACCCGCATGATCTTCACTACGGTGTTAGGGTTAGGGTTTTAGTGTCAGGGTTACAGTTAGTGTTTAGGGTTAGGGTTAGGGTTAGGGACGGAATTCCGTAATCCTAACCCTAACCCTAAACCCTTCAAAATAAATCGTGCTCTCTGTATATCTTTCGCTTTTATGATGTCGTTTCCCTGTTTCTCTCCCCTTTTTACAGAAAAGGCCGATATTTAGGACTCATACTGTAAGATCACCAAAATATCATCTAACATACACAATTTACAAAAAAAAAACTACTGCTGTAGAGATACAATAATTTGGAAGATTTACATAACATGCCATGTATCTCCAAGCACTATTTCTGGATCAATGCATATTGTTAGATGTATTTATAAACTAGGATGCTGGTCTACAAGAAAATATGAGAAAGGAACAAGAGGAAAAACATGAAGGTCAATGCATGCAAAAGGTGGAATGAAAAATGTAGTAATAAAACCAAAATCTTTGCCCCCTTTTTCTGTCAGATATACTTTTTAGTCAGTTAAACCTCAAAATTACTGTATCTACTAATTTTTGCAAAGTTGATGTCTTACATGTTTCTCCAGACATAAATTCACATTCGTGTAAATCCTATAATAAACTAAATGAGAATCTCACTTAACCCGTGGAAGAGGTAGGCCCAGGAAGACCTGGGCTGAGGTGGTGAGGCAAGACCTTCGTACATTGGGCCTCACCGAGGCGATGACTACTGACCGAGACCTTTGGAAATGTGCTGTGCGTGAGAAGACCCGGCAAGCCAAGTAAGATTGTTGCCAGTGCCCCTGGACTGGTTCTTGTGCGGGTGGCACATGAGATGCACCATTTTGAGCGTGGCCGTTGCCAGTACCGCCTGACTGGCTCCCGTAGGATTTTCGAGCGAGATCGTTGCCAGTGCCCCTGGACTGGCTTGTGCGGGTGGCACATAAAAGACACCATTTCGAGCGTGGCCGTTTTCGTGCGGGTGACACGTAAAAGCACCCACTACACTCTCTGAGTGGTTGGCGTTAGGAAGGGCATCCAGCTGTAGAAACTCTGCCAAATTAGACTGGAGCCTGGTGTTGCCATCCGGTTTCACCAGTCCTCAGTCAAATCGTCCAACCCATGCTAGCATGGAAAGCGGACGTTAAACGATGATGATGATGATGATGATACACAAACAATCCTGTCAACCAAGCTATGGTGTTTAAAAACCAGTTAGCCAACATCCATTAGAGGATATCAAATCTATCATCTTCAAAAGAAACATTTGATAAAGCATCCCCCTACTATAACAATGCCCTAGCTAACAGTGACAAGAAGAGCATCTGGTCATAGAAAATCTATCACAATAAATTCCATCTGATCCATGTGAACATGGAAAAGTGAATGTTAAATCAATGATGATGACGACTAATGAGTGAAGTAACAATTATAATGAGTCATCAGTACACAATCTAACAGCCTATTGGCATTGAGAAGAGCTAGAAAAGAAGGTAGGACTAACAACCACACAAGATTAATGAATTAACGAGTGACATGAAGTAGTTGATTAATGACATGACAATGAGACATACCTGGTTGATAATACATGACTACTTCAGCAACTTGGGGCTTCATGTTTTCCACATTAATATCAAGGTCCATTTTCACAGGGAAGCATGATTGTTTGCCATTTGGTAACTACAATGTAATAGAAATAACAATGAAGAAGGGCCAACACATGAAATTAAAGATCAACAACCAACACATGAAATTAGGGGTCAATGAACAGCATGAAAGAAATTAGGAATCAATGACCAACACATGAAATTAGGCAACATAAGAAATTAGGGTCAATAGCCAATATGCATATAATTAGTGGTTAATAGTCAACATGTGAAATTTGGGGTCAATAGCCTACATATAAAATTAGGGGTTCATAGCCAGCACATATGAAATTAGGGGTTAATAGGTCAGCTCCAGTTTTGTACCCCCAATGATCAAAGGCATTTGTCCTGTTCCACCTCATATGATAATACGAGGTCTGATAAATAAATATCAGGACTGTTGCCATAGTAACAAAGCTAAAGCATGCAGAGTAAGACCACTTAGCACAGACTGACCGTGGACTCTGCCATACAAGCGCACTAAGTTTTGATGTTTTCGGTCACTTTTGCTGTTTACAGTAGTGCTTGGAAGGAAGGTGTGTAGTGTGTGATCGTCACATTGACCACGACAAAGTTATCATGGTGATACCTGCTCAGAGGCCTACACAAAGTTGCAGAAAGTGTATGTAGTGGAGTGTATGAGCTGTACACAAGTGTACGAGTGGTTCAGACATTTCCAAGATATCTGCAAAAATGTCGATATTAACAAACTTTCTGGGAGACCTGAAACCTGCAGAAGCGAGAAAAACATTGTAGATGTGCATGCAGCTGTGAGGGGGAAATCGTCGAACCACCATGAGTTATAAGAGGATGCGCAGATTAGTTACGGTTCAGTTCAGTCCATTATCACTGAAGATTTGGGTATGAGATGCGTGTCTGCCAAGTTTGTGCTAAAACTGCTTTCAGCTGACCAAAGAGACACTGGGGTTTGAGTTTCCCAAGGCTCTGCTCCAGCGCGGCTACAGTCTGATGACTGAAATAATCAAAAGATAAAACAATGAAAGTATGTGGTAGAGAGATATAACTAGCTGACAGTAGAAGGAGGAATACATACGGAGTCCAGATAGACAACAACTTTGTTGTCTTCCACTTCTGACCTCTTTATTAAGGAGTTGCTTGATTGATCCACTGAATTTGCAGTAAATCCAGACAGAGTGTTTATTGAAACTAATACCATTCCAGTATCTTCTTTTCCTGTGTACCTGTAATTGCAAAGAGGCCAGGTTGAAATACAATCATGAAGGGGGTTGAATGTAAAGAAGAAAAAAGAGAGAGAGAGATGCATTTTAACCCTTTAGTGTTTAAACCGGCCATATCCGCCCCAATATACTCTATATGTTTTATATTCAAACTGGCCATATCTAGCCTCTCACACCTAACCTACACTGACATTCTAAAAATAAAAACAATCATATCATTGAAACCTCAAAGCTATAACATAATGCATGATTAATTCAAAACAATTTGAGTGAAAAAGTATTATATTTAACAGAGCAATCTGAACACTAAAGGGTTAAAGTATATGTGATGGTTAAGTAAAAACAAGAACATAAAGGTATTATTAGTCAAATGCTTGAAAGGTAAAAAGGGGAGGATCTCTGATTCATACTTACTTAACACAGGCATCGTATTCAGCAGTTTCCGGAAGGGACAGCCTCTTTGACATATTGATGGACAAATAAGACTTTTTCTCCTCAGGGATCAAATTATACTGCCAGTTCACCTATCGGAAAAGACAGGACCAAAATAAATGACATAGCAAATATGGTTGTGTGTATATGTGCGTGTGTCTGATCAAATTTTTTACTTGTTTCAGTCATTGAACTGTGGCCATGCTAGAGCAATTACCTAAAAAATTAAAGTCAAATAAATTGATCTCAGGACTAAATTTTTTTGAAAATTCTATTCGGGTCTTTTGTCGAACTGTCAAATTACGGGTGACAGACTGTCAATTAAGTTTTGCAGTGGAGTTTTGAAGCTTTTAAGGGGGGACATTCAGCAAAACTGACCAGATCAGTGTAGTGCGAAGAAATGGATTTTTCATGATGATAATGTACACTGTCACCAAACTACATTAGTTTTGTCCTAGCTAATATTTTTTAATGGGATTTTCACCAAAGGGTTCTTCCCATCATCATCATCATCATCGTCATCGTCATCGTTTAGCGTCCGCTTTCCATGCTAGCAGGAGAGAGAGAGAGAGACAGAGACAGAGAGAGAGAGAGAACAAAACCAGAAGCTTACCTGAACAAGAACATAACCATTTCCAGTCACTTCAACTTTCACATACTTTGTGCTTGAAGGAAGCTGCAACAAGAACAACAACAGCATATTTAAGTGTCATGATATAAATATTACTCAATTTTTTGTATAGTGTTTGATGTTGCTTAGCCCTGAGGTAAGGCTTGATCTAGCAGGACACCTTGTTCTTATTTTTCAGCCACTATGTTGTTTTGGCATAGTTTCTACTATTATCATTATGTTGCCCCCACACCCATCCCTACACTCTAATTGCTACATTTTCCTGGGTCTGATCTTAAACTGTATCTAGGTTCAGGAGCGCCGAGTTTTCCCATTACCTTCATGATACTAGAACGAACCACTTACAAAATGGTGACTGCCATTTTTATTTGCGATGAGGAATCCATTGGTGCGACCCCCAGATTGCTATCTTGTAAGGTGTGGATTTCTATAGATGCAACACACACACACACTCACAAACTGAGCTATATATGTATAGATACTGGAACAGTGTCCTGGATATGACTTTGAACTGAATCTGGTTGTGGGGGCTGTGGTTTGGGAGTTCCAAGTTGTTTGATGACTGCAGAACCACCTCTTAGCCACTGTTGTCCCCAGATCTGCTCTTACCCCCAGTTATGGGTTAATTAACATGTCACAGAATTGCCTCCAGATGAAGGTCACTCACAGACACCTCATCCATCCAATCAGATGCATGTAGATGTGTGTACATGTGTGTATCTATGTGTGTATGTATGTATGTATGTATGTATTAGTTTATGTATATATTAATATTATCTCAGTTTAAAAAAACCTTTGACAACATAAATATGTTAATGGTTACCATGGGTAGCAAAAATTACACAAAAATCCAGGATATCACACCCGTTTAAAGAGATACCAAGTTGAAGTGATGCATTTTGAGTAGATATGAATAATAACAATAAATGGAGCAATACGCATATAAATAAAAGTTCCTTTAATTACTACACATGTTTCAAAATATATGTGTACTCTACTCCAAAGAAGTAAGAGCTACTGGAATTCCACATATATTCATCGTCAGGGAACCAACATATAGAAGCAAGACAAATGCAAAATGATGAGGTAACTTACGAGCTATAATATTATATGGCCAAGTAAGTGACCGTTAGAAGTAAGAATGCTTGTTTATATAGAGTTATAGAGGGAGAGGGCTGTAAATGTAATGCTAAAGGTTTAAATTAAATGATTAAAATGGGTGGGAAGGAGGGCAAAATGGATCACAGTAAAGCAAGCTGAAGTCGTAAACTAAAAGCTAATTAAAATGTGGAGGATGGGAGATAATCAAGAGACTTCATCATATATTAAAAAAATTTTCTCCTTAAGGAAAAAACTAATGACTTACTAATATAAAGTGAAGAAAGTAAATATAAAAATAAATACAGCATCATAGCCTAGTAATATATTATATTAATATACGGATATTAACGCAAGTAAATGGTAAAGCAAGGTACAGGATATTTAGTGGAGAAATAATAATAATAATAATAATGATGTGCATGCTTGCAAGGAGATCGGAAATACTTAGTTAAAGTTACAGATGGCACGAACAACAACCAGTGTGGCATTACTCGGAAGAATTTACTTAGCTAACTGTAGAAGGGGAAAATAAAGGACAAGTTGTGACTGAGGCAGTAGTACTGGTGGTGGTAGTAGTAATAGTGGTGGTGGTTGTAGTAGTAGTAGTAGTAGTTTTTTAGGATCTTTTTTAAAACGGGGGCCACATTTTTCATTAACGAAACACTTGGTTGAAATTATCGAAATAGGACAATTTTTTTACATGAAATAAATTCGAATACAAAAATATTTTTCTGTTCTATAACACAAAATAGATAAGTATACGAAGTTTGAAAGTCTTTCCGTACCAAAAACACTACGTAAAACATTAATGAAAAATGTGGCCCCCGTTTTAAAATAGATCCGTTTTTTATATCTTACATCTTTCTTATAAAGCGTGGTTGAGTTTTCGTAGGTGATGGTTTCAAAAGAATATTCAGTGCCTTCATCTGTCTCTATTTTCACATCCACAGACGAATCTTTCTTCTGGCTGAAAAGCAGGGCATACTGAGTCAGAGCTTCAAGACCCATCACAGTGTCCTGCAAAGAACAAAAAAAAAAAAAAAAAAAAAAAACAGAAGTCATGGATGAAAGCTACATTGTCAAAAGCTGAAAGGAAATAATTTTATCGTTTAACTTTTCCTTGTTTCAGTCACTGGACTGCAGCCATGCTGGGCCTCCACTTTGAAGGGTAACAGTTTAGTCAAATGAAGTAACCCTAGCCCTTAAGTCTGTTAATCTTATTCTATTAGTCATTTTTTGCCAATGGGACATTAACCGGGACATGAACAAACCAACACCAGTTGTCAGACTGGAGTGGGACAGACACAGACACATACACATCAGTCATTTTAACGCCCAGTTTTCCATTAACCGGGACATGAACAAACCAACACCAGTTGTCAGACTGGAGTGGGACAGACACAGACACATACCCATCAGTCATTTTAACGCCCAGTTTTCCAACCTTGCATGGGTTTGGACAGAATTTGTTGAGGCAGATTTTCGATGGTTGGATGTTATTCCTGTTTCCAATTGAGGTAATATTACTGCATGACCAGACATGTTTTCACAGAAGATTGGAAATGAAGGACGCTGCTTGCATGACAGTGACACTTGTTTACAAGTACCATGCAATGTTAACAACAGTAGTATTATTCCCTTCAGGGGACTGTCACATTAAGTTGACAGCATACAACTACTTCATTGTATCACTACTGCATAAATCTCTTTGAGAGATTTAGAAATGTATTATTTCAGTCTTGGTTTGTTCATATCCCCATAACTTAGCAGTTCTGCAAAGGTGATTGATAGAACAAGTACAAGGTTCAAAGAACTGGGGGTCTAACAATTCAACTAAATATAACCCCCCCACCTCAATATGCTCCAATATGGCTGCAGTCAAATGAGTGAAACGAGTGAAAGAAAACAGATATTTATACATAAAAAGATATATATAGCTCTGTATAAACTGAAGTATATACAGATATAAACTAACCTGTGTGGAAGAGAAACCTCCCTGGCTGTTTCGCTGACTGACAAGGTAGTTTTGAATGGGAATACTTTCTCCCACTTTGTGTTTGTAACTGTAAGCCAACAATACATATGCTGCTATTTCTACAGACGCCGAACCACCAATCCTTGATGATGAAGACACCCAATACATCTTGTCACCTGGAAAGTAAATATCACACATGCACATGAAAAATTGAATATTAATTTGATTAATATCAATTTAAAACCAGTGGCGGCCTAGCAAATTGAAAAAATCTGAAGATTCAGAAAAATTATATTACATATATATATAAGAGGGATGACCACTAAGTGGACATCCATTATGCTAGAAGAAGACCACCTATGGTCTGACAAGAAGAGATTGTTCTCAAGAAAATTCAGCAAACGCCAGAACATAAGCGAGCAGACAAATGAAAAGATACAAAATATATTTCACTTAATATTTCAACAAAGGATAAAAAAATGAACTTTCCAAATTATAGGAGGATTAATTTTACAATTTCTTTAAAGGACAGTATACACTTTAATATTTTTAATATTTTTTAATATTTTAATTAATATTACATATACCATTCGTTCTTAATACATAGATTATAAATCCATTCATCTCTGAAGAGCGGAATTATTGATAGTATGCTGATCTTTTGATTACATTGTGGTTAGAATAACATCCGCGAAACGATCGTCAGATGTTTAATTTATTTTTTAATTTTAGACTTTTTAAAATTTTAGACTTTATAATATTCATGCTCAATTACGCAAAAAATTTTATATGCATTTATATTCACATGTATCTTTATCTACATTCATATTTTTATATATATTTATATTTATATTTCGTATATCTTAAATTTTTTAATTTATATTACCACGTCATATTGGATATATATCTTTCGAAACTTAAATATTAAATATTGATTTCCTGCTATATTATTGATAATTTTATGAATTTATTAATAATATAAAAACACACATATATATATATATATGTATGTGTGTATATATATATATATATATATATATATATATATATATATATATATATATATATATGTATATATATATATATTTGCTCAAAATAATAGACCACTTAATATAAGTTCAGTTACATATTCTTTTAGAATATTCCTTATGAAAGTTATATATATATATATATATATATATACAGAGAGAGAGAGAGAGAGAGAGAGAAATGAGAGATTACAAGAGAGAGAGAGAGAGAGAGAGAGAGAGAGAGAGAGAGAGAGAGTTCAGACAGAAAGAAAGACGGACAGACAGAGTGCTAGACAGAATCAATCCAATGCTATGAAGATCTAGTTGTTACCTTTCTTTGTTGCCAAACTAAGAAGCTGTTTGTTGACCCTGTTAAAGTAGCCATCATCCTTCAACAAGGCAAATGCACTGAGGACGACAGACAGGGAATAAGCATCCTTGGCCCGCCTGTTGTTGACCCAAGTTCGGAGATATTCAGCTGGTCTTTTGAGTGAGTATGTAACGTTGACCTGAACAAATGTAACATTAATGGAATAGTAACAATAACACAAGGTAGTAAATAGTCGTAGTAGTAGTAGTAGTGGTGGTGGTGGTGGTGGTGGTGGTGGTGGTGGTCATTGTTGTTGTCATCGTCATCATTGATATTATCGTCACAGGGATGGTGGGAGTGGTGGTGGTAGAGGTGATAGTAGGTATGGCAATGATGGTAGTGGTGGTGATGGTAGTGGTAGTAGTGTGATAATATTAATGGGTGTGATGAAAGTTGGTTGTGGTATATAATATAGTGTTGGTGGTGTGATAGTGGTGGTGGTGGTAGTTGTGGTCATGGTAGTAGTGTGATAATAGTAATGGGTGTGGTGAAGGTGGCAGTGGTAAATGATAGTGTTGGTGGTGTGGGTGGTGGTGGTGATGATGATGGTAATCTTGGAGCAGTTAAAGTCATCTCACATTTCTACTCATAAAAGTGAGTGACTATACGAATGCCATGGTGAGAGATATTTACCTCAATCTCGGTAGAACTGACAGAATCCCAATGAACAAGTACAGCTCAATGTAACATGTTTCAGTAGTAAGACAACAATCAAATTACCTGTGCATTACATCATAATATAAAGACCATTTCCCACCACAACAAACACATGATGGATATTTTACTTCAGAAATATTTTGCACTGAACTGTGATTGTCCATTCTTGTTATTTTATATGTACAGTTACTGCATGCAAAACTTTATTGCATAGCAAATCGCCTTTACATCCCAACTACATTCTTCAAACTAGTTAGTTGAAAAAATGTAGTGTTTAGTACAGTTCAAAGTGCTGTTATAGCCAGCTCCTTCAAACTGGAATAACAGAAGTTGGCAGGTCAGCTTATTAGATGTAGAGTAATGATAGACTGAAGCTACAATAATCTGAGACAGTTATAACTGCCTCTCCTAAAACAGTCTTAGAACTTCTGGAATGCATCTTGTGTGTGTTAGGGATTAACTTACCACATTCAGTTCTTGGCACTGTAGGAAACTGATTGTAACGAAAGCAGTCAGGGTAACACCGGAGGATGTTCCACCCTAGATGGAAAATATAAAAGAGGAGAGATATTATTCATATATACAGACAAGAGATATAACATAAAGATATCACATATAAATATCATAACACAATAGGCATGGCAGAGTGGATAAGAAGATTACTTTGTGACAACATTGTATTGGGTTCAGTCCCACTGTGTGGCACCTTACACAAGTGTTTTTTACTTTAGCCTCAAGCTGACCAAAAGCCTTATGTGTGGGTTTGGAAGTCAAAACCTGAAAGAAGCCCATCGTGTGTGTGTTTATATATATATCTGTGTGTGTGTGTGTGTGTGTGTGTGTTTGTGTGCGTGCGTGCGTGCATACATGAGAGGCTTGTTTCATTTTCTGAGAACCAAATCCACTCACAAAGCTTTGCTTGGCCTGGGGCTGCAGTAGAAGACACCTGCCCAAAGTAGCACGCTGTGGGACTGAACCCAACTCCATTCGTTTGCGAAATAAACTTCTCATCACACACTTTACTTTTTTAAACATTCTCATTTCCTACTTTGTCTACGATACTCACCTGCATATCTTTATGGATGACATTGCCAACTTCTTTAAACGACCCATCTTTTTGCTGCTGTTCGAGTAACCAAGACACTGCTCTCTCTATCACTTTGCTGTCAATTGTTACACCTTTCATCTGGTGTTTTGCTTTACAGAAGCATTTAATCACATAAGCTGTCAACCTATAAATGAAACAGGAAATGGAAAGCTTTAACAAAGGTCGTACTTGTGGCAAGGGTCACATGCACTTTGCCCTTTGGCCCGTACATTTGTAAAAGTTAAGGATTCAGAAGAGGAGCTTTGGAGCAGCTTCTGCAGTTTATGATGTCTTCTTTTTCACTTGTACACATTTACACACACATATATTCTTTATTCTTTTATTCTTTTACTTGTTTCAGTCATTTGACTGCGGCCATGCTGGAGCACCGCCTTTAGTCGAATCAAATCGACCCCAGGACTTATTCTTTGTAAGCCTAGTACTTATTCTATCGGTCTCTTTTTGCCGAACCGCTAAGTTACGGGGACCTAAACACACCAGCATCGGTTGTCAAGCGATGTTGGGGGGACAAACACAGACACACAAACATATACACACACATACATACATATATATATACATATATACGACGGGTTTCTTTCAGTTTCCATCTACCAAATCCACTCACAAGGCTTTGGTTGGCCCGAGGCTATAGTAGAAGACACTTACCCAAGGTGCCTCGCAGTGGGACTGAACCCGGAACCATGTGGTTGGTAAACAAGCTACTTACCACACAGCCACTCCTGCGCCCATATAGAGAAATGGTTAGGATGTTGCTCTCACGATCCCTAGATCATGGGTTTGTTCCTGGATTGGGGGCAGTGCATTGTGTTCTTGAGCAAAACACTTCATTTCCCACTGGTCCAGTCCACTCAGCTGTAAACAGGTCACCCTGTCACAGACTAGCCGTCCGATCAGTGGGAATCCTGACCAGCTCATTTAACCAGCAGGATGGCATCATTCAAAAGCTAAAACAATGCAAAAGCACATTGCGACTAGGAATGTACAACACACATCTAATAGTCTGGTTAATCACATGATCATGTAATATATGTACATGTATAGGCGTAGGAGTGGCTGTGTGGTAAGAGGCAAATGCCTTAATTTATTACTTTTTATGTACGAGGTTCATAGCCTCAATGTGAAAATTTAATTTTATAAAGAACAGTGTTATTGAGAAGCAAAGTTCGGCGGGTGGCTTTTGCCTTCTCTCGTTATACCATCATATTTATCATCCATTTCATCTCATTAATGTTTTTATCCAGCTCGTAGCTACTCTCTGTGTACTGCCTTTATGGCAAATTGAAATGAAATAAAGTAGCTTGCTTACCAACCACATGGTCCCGGGTTCAGTCCCACTGCGTGGCATCTTGGGCAAGTGTCTTCTACTATAGCCTCGGGCCGACCAAAGCCTTGTGAGTGGATTTGGTAGACAGAAACTGAAAGAAGCCCATCGTATATATGTATATATATATATATATATATATATATGTATGTGTGTGTGTGTTTGTCCCCCCAACATCGCTTGACAACCGATGCTGGTGTGTTTATGTCCCCGTAACTTAGCGGTTCGGCAAAAGAGACCGATAGAATAAGTACTAGGCTTCTAAAGAATAAGTCCTGGAGTCGATTTGCTCGACTAAAAAAGGCGGTGCTCCAGCATGGCCGCAGTCAAAAGACCGAAACAAGTAAAAGAGAGAGTGTATGTGTGTGTATGTATGTAGGCTCAATACTCAAAAGGAGCTTTTCATGTGCCACCAGCACCAGCCACTTTGCCACTGTGAGGTCCAACGTTTGAAAGATGCTATTTTATGTGCCACCAGCGCAGGTGCCAGCAAAGTGACACCAGCATCAACCCTGACTACGATTTCACTTAGCTTGATGATCATTTGTAAAACCAAGAGATAACTTACCAAGTACTTCCTGATTTATCTCTATCCCCGAAGGCACTGAATGACCCGTCTTTGTGCTGGTACCTTAATTCATTTTGGTAACCTTCAAATAAAAATAAACGCAAATGAACAATTGTATGTCACAATAAGGAGCTTACTTTGCAACCCCATCTTACTGGGTTCAATCCCACTGTATGCTAGAAGGCAACACTTCCCTCTCTACCCACACTTTCGTTTTCGAGTGAAACTTGAAAGACTTGATGAGGGCTGGGCCAAAGAAGAAAGTGTCTGACTTTAGCCCTTTGAACTGAGTCCATCACTTTCACTACAGCCACCATACATAATGGCGAAGATGACAATAATAATAATCCTTTCTGTCATAGGCACAAGGCCTGCAATTTGGTGGGGAGGGGACTAATCGATTACGTTAAACCCGCCCCCCCCCTCTGTTTCACTGGTACTTAATTTATCAACCCCCAAAGGATGAAAGGCAAAGTCAACCCCAGCAGAGTTTGAACTGAGACTATAACAACAGAATGATATGCCACTAAGCATTTTGCTTGGCATGCTAACAATTCTGAGGGCTTGCCAACTTACTACTACTACCACTACTACTACTACTGCTGCTACTACTATTACTGCTGTTGGCACTCCGTCGCTTACGACGTCGAGGGTTCCAGTTGATCCGATCAACGGAACAGCCTGCTCATGAAATTAACGTGCAAGTAGCTGAGCACTCCACAGACACGTGTACCCTTAACGTGGTTCTCGGGGGGGATATTCAGCGTGTGACACAGTGTGACGAGGCTGACCCCTTTGAATTACAGGCACAACAGAAACAGGAAGAAAGAGTGAGAGAAAGTTGCGGTGAAAGAGTACAGCAGGGTTCGCCACCACCATCCCCTGCCGGAGCCTCGTGGAGCTTTTTAGGTGTTTCTGCTCAATAAACACTCACAACGCCCGGTCTGGGAATCGAAACCGTGATCCTATGACCGCGAGTCCGCTGCCCTAACCACTGGGCCATTGCGCCTCCACTACTATTATTACTACTATTAATACTAATAATACTAATAGTTTCTAATACAGGCACAATACATAACACTACCACTACCACCACCACCACCACATACATATAAATGAAGTGGTAAACCCTAAATTTACCTCCAATGGTATTTTTCTCGAGTTTCTGACTTGTTGATGGGTAAAGTTGATCTCGGGCATCCAAATACATGAATACAAGCACGTTGGGGTACAGTGATAGCATGGTCTGTTCCCCACAGCCTGTGGGGAACCTGATCAATCTTTCAAGTCCACTTAATATTGGTCCCATGATATCACCTAGAAAAGAAAATAACTTATTTAGGAGAGAGAGAGAGAGGGTGGGGAGCAAGAGAGGAAGAGAGGGGTAAAGAACAAAAGAGAAAGAGAGTGGGGAAGGTGAGAGACAGAGAGAAATGTCCAACCCATGCCAGCATGGACAACAGACATTAAATGATGATGATGATGATGATGATGATATAGTGCAGGAGTGGCTGTGTGGTAAGTAGCTTGCTTACCAACCACATGATCTCGGGTTCAGTCCCACTGTGTGGCACCTTGGGCAAGTGTCTTCTACCATAGCCTCGGGCCGACCAAAGCCTTGTGAGTGGATTTGGTAGATGGAAACTGAAAGAAGCCCGTCATATATATGTGTATATATATATATATGTGTGTGTGTGTATATGTTTGTGTGTCTGTGTTTGTCCCCGCAACATCGCTTGACAACCGATGCTGGTGTGTTCAGCTCCCCGTAACTTAGCGGTTCGGCAAAAGAGACCAATAGAATAAGTACTAGGCTTACAAGGAATAAGTCCTGGAGGTCGATTTGATTCGACTAAAGGCGGTGCTCCAGCATGGCCGCAGTACAATGACTTAAACAAGTAAAAGAGTAAAAGAGAATGTGTGTGTGTGTGTGTGTGTGTGTGTGTGTGTGTGTGTGTGTGTGTGTGTATGACAATGTGATCTGAAAGACAGCTGTCAAACTAATGATGAGGATTGCATGACATAAGAAGGACATTCATCAAGGATTGAACCTGGTAACTTACCAATGACTGACACAGACACAATCTCGGATCCCTCCACAACTTTCGCTGGATATTTGATTTCGACTAATTCCGTGAAAAGTTCCTCCAAGGACACATTCACTGACAATGGCTCACTCTTCTCATATGTAGAACCTTCTGCCTGTGGATGGATACATTAACAGAAGGGTCAGTGTGGTGGTGGTGGTGGGGGGGGGGGGGGGGGGGTTGATGGAGGTGTTAGTATAACGAGGGGACTGCAATGGTCACTATTACGTTTGGCAATCAGGCAAAATTCTTAACTGCATTCCATCTGTCTTCAAGTTCTGAGTTCAAATTCCACTGAGGTTGAATTTGCCTTTCATTTTTTAGGTGTTGATAAAATAAGTAGCAGTCGAACCCTGGGTGGGGTCAATGTAATCAACTAGACTCCTCTCCTGGAATTACTGGCCTTGTCCCAAAATTTTATTATTATTATTATTATTATTATTATTATTATTATTATTATTATTATTATTATAATTATCATTGAGGCCGTTGCCAGTGCCGCTGGACTGGCTCCTGTGCAGGTGGCACATAAAAAACACCATTTTGAGCATGGCCATTGCCAGTACTGCCTGACTGGCCCTTGTGCCGGTGGCACATAAAAGCACCCACTACACTCTCAGAGTGGTTGGCGTTAGGAAGGGCATCCAGCTGCCAGATCAGATTGGAGCCTGGTGTAGCCATCTGGTTTCACCAGTCCTCAGTCAAATCGTCCAACCCATGCTAGCATGGAAAGCGGACGTTAAACGATGATGATGATGATGATTATTATTATTATTGTTGTTATTATTATTATTACTATTATTATTATTATTATTATTATTATTATTATTATTATTATTATTAAGGTAGTAAACTGGCAGAACTATTAAATGTATTTCATCCATTTTCTTGTTCAAATTCCACTTATATCAACATCGCTTTACATCTGTTTGGGATCAATGAAATAAATACCAGTTGTGTAATGGGGGTGATTTAATCAACTTTCCTTTCTCTCAAAATTGTTGGCTCTGTGCCAAACTTAGGAATTATTATCATTAAGGAGGCAAGCTGACAGAATCGTTAGCATGCTGGTCAAGATGTTTCGTAGCAGTTCTTCTGGCTTTACATTCTTAGTCTCAATGCCATTGTGACCAAACTTGCCTTTTGTCCTTATAGGGTCAATAAAAGAAAGGGATCTTTTTTAAAACGGGGGCCACATTTTTCATTAATGTTTTATGTAGTGTTTTTGGTACGGAAAGACTTTCAAACTTCGTATACTTATCTATTTTGTGTTATAGAACAGAAGAATATTTTTGTATTCGAATTTATTTCATGTAAAAAATTGTCTTATTTCGATAATTTCAACCAATCACTGACAAGTATTCAGTTGTTTACATTTACTCCTTTGGCTGATTAAGCGGTGTAAAGCGTATTTAATTTCCATAGCTTCGTTTTTCTTTTTTCTTTTAAAATTTGCTGTTTTACCCTAACCCTATCACCGATAGAATTGTTTCAGAATCGTTTGTTTATGTAGTCAGCACTTAATGTATATCGGCTGAATGGACGTCAGTGATTGGTTGAAATTACAGAAATACGACAATTTTAACATGGAATAACTTAGGGATTTCTTTTTTTTTTTAAGAAGACTAAGAGAAAAAGATGTTTTATATGACACATTCTACCAGTGTTCCAAGTTTCAAAGTGTTTCGTTAATGAAAAATGTGGCCCCCATTTTAAAAAAGATCCGCCTTTTGTCCTTATAGGGTCAATAAAAGAAAGTACCAGTCAAGTACTGGGGGTCAATGTAATTAACTCTCCTAAAACTTGTTGGCCTTCTGCCAAAATTTAGAAAGAATTATTTCAGGTTTTGCAGTGTTGTGAAGTCATTAGCATGGTGGTCAAGTCTTGCATTATGTAGTGGACACTATATTGGTCTAAACTGCAAGGTTGTTTAGTGCTCAGTGTGGTGGTCAATGCTGCATTTTTATTTAGTGGTCAGAACAACAGTCAAAGTTAGTGTTGTTTAGTGCTCAATGAATGTTATGGTCAAATGTCACAGGTCAGTTTAGTGCTCAGTACAATGGTCAAAGCTAGTGTTGTAGTGTGTTCAATGATGTAATAAACAATGTTCATCTTACTATGACATTCAAATATCTTTGAACCGCATCGGTGTGATTAGAAATAGAAGCATACACCATCACAGGGATATTTCCAATATCTTTTGGTTCCATTCTAAATGTTACAGCAACTTCAGTTTGATCAGCAGTCATCTAAATAATGGATAAAATATATAGCATTAGAGGATAGAGAACAGACGAAAAATGTAGGATTAGGGGGAAGGGAGAATAAATGAAATATGTAAGATTATAGGAAAGGTGGAAACAGATGGAAGACATAATATTAGGGAAACATGGTGCAGGAGTGGCTGTGTGGTAAGTAGCTTGCTTACCAACCACATGGTTCCGGGTTCAGTCCCACTGCGTGGCACCTTGGGCAAGTGTCTTCTGCTATAGCCTCGGGCCGACCAAAGCCTTGTGAGTGGATTTGGTAGACGCAAACTAAAAGAAGCCCGTCGTATATATGTATATGTATATATATATATATATGCATGTGTGTGTATATGTTTGTCCCCCCCAACATCACTTGACAACCGATGCTGGTGTGTTTACGTCACCGTAACTTAGCGGTTCGGCAAAAGAGACCGATAGAATAAGTACTAGGCTTACAAAGAATAAGTCCTGGGGTCGATTTGCTAGTATTATATATATTTATATAAATATATATGTTTGCATGTGTATGTATGTAAGTATTCATATATGTTTATATGTGTGTGATCAGCTCTCGGTGACTCTGGTAAATAACATTTTCCCAAGGTGCCATTCAGTGAGACTGAACCTGGAACCTTGTGGTTAGAAAGTTGTGGTATGACAGAGGGAGCCTCGATCGGCGTTCGTGCCCTTTTCGAACGGGGCTGCGGTCAGGACAAGACGTGTTAAGCGACGGTCTAGGTTTGGGAGAGGCAGCTGCTATTCCTGGTGTACCTTGGGTCGGGGCAAGCTTCAAGGATCGGATACCGCAAAACGGACTCGCAGTCGAGGAAAGGAAAACCGAGGTAAGGCGATTACATCTACTCGTACGCACACATTTGACTTACGTTGATTGTTTTTTCTTCTTTTACAGTCTTATTAGAATTCATTAACTGGACTGTGACCTAGAAACAGGAAATAAGAAAAAAAAAAAAGTAAAAATATAAGAATGAAGCAGAAACTGAATAAGAAATACAGCTCTGGTATTTGATTCTCAGAAGTGGAGAGGTTGTTAAAAAAAAATCATTTATATTAATGTACATGTACCTGTATTACATTCAGACAAATTAGATATTTGTTTAATTGGATCTTTTTTAAAACGGGGGCCACATTTTTCATTAACGAAACACTTTGAAACTTGGAACACTGGTAGAATGTGTCATATAAAACATCTTTTTCTCTTAGTCTTCTTAAAAAAAAAAGAAATCCATAAGTTATTCCATGTTAAAGTTGTCATATTTCTGTAATTTCAACCAATCACTGACGTCCATTCAGCCGATATACATTAAGTGCCGACTACATAAACAAACGATTCTGAAACAATTAACCCTAACCCTAACCCTAACCCTAGGGTTAGGGTTAGGGTTAGGGTTAGGGTTAGGGATAAAGCAAATTTAAAATGAAAAAAGCAAATAAAACGAAGGTATGGAGATTAAATACGCTTTACATCGCTTAATCAGCCAAAGGAGTAAATGTAAACAACTGAATACTTGTCAGTGATTGGTTGAAATTATCGAAATAGGACAATTTTTTACATGAAATAAATTCGAATACAAAAATATTTTTCTGTTCTATAACACAAAATAGATAAGTATACGAAGTTTGAAAGTCTTTCCGTACCAAAAACACTACGTAAAACATTAATGAAAAATGTGGCCCCCGTTTTAAAAAAGATCTGTTTGATTTAGAGTGTGATTACCCCTGGTTTGGAAAATCAGTAATCTGAAATGGTTTCAGAATTAAATGTTCTGGAAAACTGATGTTGTTCCTGTATTTAAGGAATTTTGCATTTTTGTAATCAACAGATCAGTCCCAACAGATGACAATGTATCTCAGAAACTATTGTTCAAACCAACCAGATCCATCCTCTCCAACCTACCTTACAACGTCATTCTAAAAGTAAACAATCACATCAGTGACATCTTGAAGCTACGAGATAATGCATGATGGATATTCAAAATAATTTAAATAAAAAGGCATTACCCTTGACAAAATAATCTGAATGCTAAAGGGTTAATACTCACCGCGTCATTTTTGGGGATGTAATTGAAAACATAAATATTCAAATCAAATAGCTCTCCTCTAACAATAGAGTAAGGAATCCCCAATGCGATGTAGAAATCCTGGAAGGTGGTCAACTGGAATAAATAAATCCATAGATATACAAGCATATATAGGAAAGTTGGTTATACATCATTAGATGTATACCTGACTTTCCTATATAATATTAATGAATACAAACGGAACGCTGAACTCCAGACTATCAACTTAAACAACACTTTATTTAGGTGGTAAATATATACATCTTTAGCTCTTGTTGTTACAGCTTCTGTTGTTGGGACGTTGTTATGTAGATGTAAGCGAGCTGTCGAGTGTAAGTCCGAAAGATGGAGAGTGACAGCTATACACGTAACTCTCCAGAGTTAGAATGTTAGAGACACTGCTTGACACGTCCATGCTCTATTGCTGGCCAGCAAGAAAGAGAGAGATTTAAGCGGGAACGCTTGGTTGTTTAATTCTACGCACGCGTGAGACTACGCATGCGCACGGCGTTACTACACACATATATATATATAGGTATGGCTGTGTGGTAACAAGTTTGCTTTCAGACCCCCGTAGTATTAAGTTCAGTTCCACTGTAAGGCAACTTTGTGAGTTTGTGAATTCCTCATCGCCTCTGTTCTAATCCAATGTTGGACTGTCATAACGTCCATTCTGGTATAGCAGTATAAGATAGTTAGACAAGTAAGACATAACTATCTATGACTGACAGTGCGGACTTCTCAATGACTCAACTTCCTATGTCATAGTATTTGTAATGACTACCACATACCACTTGCCATGTGGGAGGGGTGTTCCATTATTATTATTATTATTATTATTATTATTATTATTATTATTATCAATATTATTGTCCATTATTATTATTATTATTATTATTATTATTATTTGGAGGGAAACTGAAAGCCCATCATATATATATATATATATATATATATGTATGTATGTATGTATGTATGTTTGTGTGTCTGTGTTTGTTCTCACCACCATCACTTGACAAATGATGTTGGTGTGTTTACATAACCATAACTTAGCAGTTTGGCAAAAGAGACCGATAGAATAAGTACTGGGCTTACAAAGAATAAGTCCTGGAGTCGATTCGTTAGACTAAAAGACAGTGCTCTAGCATGGCCACAGCCAAATGACTGAAACAAGCAAAAGAATATATATACATACATATATATACATATATATATATATATTAATATATAAATATATATATATATATATATATATATATATATATATATATATATATATATACTAGCAGAAATACCCGGCGTTGCCCGGGTTAAAGAGAATAATGAAATCTAAAAACGCCGTCTAGACTACGCATCATCTTTATATATAGAGATGTATATACACACACGCACCCAAACACACGTATATATATGTATATCAATATAAATATATGAAAGTCAATGAAGTTTCGTAAAAGAAGGTGATCATGTACATACTTTCTTGCTGTTGTGATTATAACACCTCGTTGTAAACAATGTTCCTTGTTTTCCCTTGTGGAGCATATACAAATAGGTTTTTTTGCTGCCCACTCTTGAGCAGCCAACATACAGTTGTCCATGTGAGAAGCAGGGCTCTTCCAAGAGAAGACCAGCTACAGACAGTGTTTGACCCTGAGATTTGTTTATGGACATGGCAAAAGTCACACGAAGGGAGAATTCTAGTCTTCTGAATGTAAAAGGAATGTCTGCTCCTGATGGAGTAAGAGGAATTCTTGGAATAAAGACGTCATCCCCTTTTGCACATCCAAAAAGAATGGTAGCCTCGATAACATGTGACATCATTTTCTTTATCACGAGTCGTGTTCCAGATTGCGGAGCAGCATAACAGGCGTTCCAACTTTAAGTGATAATATGTGGAGAGGTAGTCCTGGAGGCTCCAACGAATTGAGAAATTCAGGAGGATAGTTCACCACTTCATTTGTATCTGGAACTGTATCAACAGACTTGTAAGTTTGAAGATTGCCGGGAAGAGAATGCATCAGGTGTTGATTAATTTTTGTAACAGCTACGTTTTTTGGAGTTAATATTGCTCTTTCACATAGCCAATTGTGATTTTGGTAGTTTTGTTTAAAGTTGGGAAAGACTTTGTGTTTGAGGTCATCTACAGAATTAACAACAGAACAAAATGGCTGGAGGTCTGCAACTAAATAATTTTACTCAACACTTTGCAAGTGAATCAGTGGAGGCAAAGATGCGTCTCATTTACTCGACAATTTATGCACCACATTGCAGAAATCACAATGTAAGTACACTGTTGTACCGTTGAATTACAAATAATGCTCATCTGTTATGTTGGGGTTAAAATTTCATCAACATCAAAAATATATGTTATGGCCGTTATGCAAAGAATATAATTTCCAAATTTCATAAAGATCCATTCAGTACTTTTGACGTAGTTTTGGATAAGAAAACAAATGATTAATGTGTATGTGTGTGTGATGGGTGTATATATGTATAGATATCTGTATGCCTGTATATATGTATATATGTACATATTACATGTACATCTATATATATATATATATATACATCTACACATATGTATACATATACATGTATGCATATAGATCTATATATATATATATCTATACATATACGTGTACATATACATCTCTCTCTCTCTCTTTCTCTCTCTCTCTATCTATACATATACGTGTACATATACATCTATATGTATACATATACATCTCTCTCTCTCTCTTTCTCTCTCTCTCTTTCTCTCTCTCTCTTTCTCTCTTTCTCTCTCTCTCTCTGAAAGTATCTGTCATTACAGTATCGAAATGGTGTACATATACATGTATATGTATACATATACATCTCTCTCTCTCTCTTTCTCTCTTTCTCTCTCTGAAAGTATCTGTCATTACAGTATCGAAATGGTGTACATATACATGTATATGTATACATATACATCTCTCTCTCTCTCTCTCTCTTTCTGTGTCTCTCTTTCTCTCTTTCTCTCTCTGTGAAAGTATCTGTCATTACAGTATCGAAATGTGATTGTTTCAGTTAGTGGAATAGTTTCATTTTTAAAGTGAAAGTATTTGACATGAGTGTTTTTGTTTCACTTTTGACACGTAATACTTAAATAGTGGAGGAGATATTATGTTGCCGTGGGCTCGAACTCTGCAAGAAGTTAAAAAATTTTTTGACTAAAACACAACTGGAACCCTAAGTAAGGCATGTGTAAAATTTGAATGAAATTGGTTGCGTAGTTCTCGAGTTTTAGGGATTCACACAGACAGGCAGGCAGACAGACAGACAGACACACATTCTCATTTTTATATATATAGATATATATATAGATATATAGATGTATGTATATATATGTATGTATATATACATACATATAGGCAGTCTTTTATGCGAGTCAAAAATTTCATACTCCAACACTGGAATGGGTTGTGGCATATCTGGTGGTCCATCTTTAATTCCTGCTAAGATGGTGCTTTGTAAAATGTGGACATGATGCCCAGAGCCACTCACTGTTATAGGTGACAAAACTGCAACACAAGCATTGTTGAGTCAGATGTGACTCTGGGCCAAATGTTTCTACCATCCTCAACCCTCATTCTAGAAACATCTGGAAGTATGGGAAAAAAAAAATGTAAAGTGTATGAACTTACTTCAACCTCTTTCTTGTATGAAATAAATCCTTCAGAGGGATGCATACCAAACAATGTGGTCACCCAAGTTGTTATAGTGTCTGGTGCAGTTTTCACCAATGAAGCCGTTCCTGTACTCCTGTGTTTAATAATAAGATTTGATGATTAGCAGCAAAACAGACAAATACACTGAGTATGTATGTGTGCATGTATGTATGTGTGTGTGTGGATTTGTCTTTGTGAGTGTGTGTATATGGGCACGTTTGTGAGTGTATGCATTTATGTGTGTATATGATCAAATGGTACACGAATGGGATGGCAAATGCACTTTACTGAAGGATTAAGAAGCTGAAGCCTAGAAGCCGAACGGACATAAAACCGAATGGACAAAATGCTGAAATGACATACGAAAATTAAAATATATGATAATCATTTTATTCCTACAATATAACCATTTGACAGACTAAAATGGTCATTAAGCTATGTAGGTAGGAATGTTTTTTCTTTCATTGTTCGAAGACTTATTGGGGCAAGCAAAAGCAAAATCGGGATGGCACCTGTGCCAAGCGTCGCCTTCCTGGCACTTGTGCCTGTGGCATATGTAAGGACTTTCAAGCGAGATCGTTGCCAGTGCCCCTGGACTGGCTCCTGTGCAGGTGGCACATAAAATACACCGTTTCGAGCGTGGCTGTTGCCAGTACCGCCTGACTGGCCATCGTGCCGGTGACACGTAAAAGCACCCACTACACTCTCTGAGTGGTTGGCGTTAGGAAGGGCATCCAGCTGTAGAAACACTGCCAGATCAGATTGGAGCCTGGTGTAGCCATCTGGTTTCACCAGTCCTCAGTCAAATCGTCCAACCCATGCTAGCATGGAAAGCGGATGTTAAACGATGATGATGTGTCCCTTTGGCTTTATGTCTGTCTGGCATTGTGTCTGTTTGGCTTCTTGGCTTCAGTTTTTTGTCCTTCAGCAAAAGTGCATTCAGCATCCTGTCCACACACGGATCAAACTGATTATGTGTTTCTTTCCCTTTCTGTCTTCTGCAATTTTATTTTTGATCTATATATATGCTCGACTAAAAGGCGGTGCTCCAGCATGGCCACAATCAAATGATTGAAACAAGTAAAAGAGTGTAAAAAAAAAGAAAAAGAGAGTATATATATATATATATATATATATATATATATATATATATATACACGCACAGACACACACAAGTAAGCACATAAATGTAAAACATGGCACATTAAAAAATAGTATTCAAATACCAAAGATAAAGGAATATGCTTTTATTAAAGCTGCAAAATTATCACATACTGGCTTGGATTGGATGGTTTGACAGGAGCTAAGAAGCCAGTGGACAGCACCAACCACAGGGAAAAATGAACATGAAATGATAACGAAGCTGTGAAGTTATGCTACCTGTACTGTTCTTTATAAGGCAACAGGATGATTTCAGGTATGTCTTTGGACAGATGCCACTCAGAGGAAAATGAAAATGAGAAGAAATTGTTGTGTTTTTTGATGCTTACCCAACGTCAACAGAATCCCACATCCAGGTCTCTACGAAGTTGGTCCGTGGTTTTGTCCTTTGTCCTTTACCTTTGAGTCTTCTTGATGCCTCAACAGGCCGAAGATTTGGATCCAAGGCATCTCAAAAGTGAAAAAGACAGTAGATAAGAAGAATAAAGGGGAAAAGAAAGAGAGGAAGGGAGAGGGAATGGAAGAGGATTATAGGTTCCCAAGCTGATCACTGCCTTGAAAGTAAAAACAGAAACTGTGTGGAAGCCTGCATCGACTGGGTATCTCCTCTCTCATTCACTCTCACATTCCCTCTTCCTCTCTCTCTCACTCCATCTCCTCTCTAACAAACTAAAGTCTAAAGTGTGAACAAACAGGCAGAAGAATAATTTGACAACTGGGGTTGGTGCGTTTAAATCCCTATAACTTAGCAGTTTTGCAAAAAATACTGGTAGAATAAGTACCAGGCTTTCAAAGAAATAAGGACTGAGGTTGATTTGTTCAACTAAAAACCCTTCAAGGTAGTGCCCCGGCAGGGCTGTGGTGTAATGGCGGAAACAAGTAAAAGATAAAAGAAATCATCATCATCATCATCATCGTCGTTTAACGTCCACTTTCCATGCTAGCATGGGTTGGACGATTTGACTGAGGACTGATGAACCAGATGGCTACACCAGGCTCTAATCTGATTTGGCAGAGTTTCTACAGCTGGATGCCCTTCCTAATGCCAACCACTCCGAGAGTGTAGTGGGTGCTTTTACGTGCCACCGGCACAAGGGCCAGTCAGGAATGATAATATATATGTGTGTGTGTGCATTTGTATATGTACCCTTGTGTTTGTCTCCTACCATTTTACAACTGGTGAAGGTTAATTTACATCTCCAATACTTAACAATTTGGTCAAGGAGTCTAATAGAGTGACTACCAGAGTTAATAATGTAAGGTCTTGGATAGATTTGTTCCCACCAGCACTTCAAAGTACTGCCCCAGCATGGCCACAGTTCAAAAACTGAAACTAATAAACCAGTAAAACTATATATCTTGCAGAAACAGCAATCACCACCAAATTACCACAACCACCTCCATTGCCACTACCACCACCACCACCACCACAACAACAACAACAACACAGCCATCATCACCACAATCACCACTACCATCATACCACTGCCATAACCACCACCATCACCACAACCCTTACTACTACCACCAGTGCCATCACCACCAACACTACCACCATCAAACTATCACAACCACCACCAATATCACAAATATCATCATCATGACCATCACCACCAAGACCTCCACAATAATTGCACTATCACCACCACCACTACCATCACCTTCCCCAACACCAACACCACAAGCACCACTACCACCGTCGCCATCACCAATTCCACAATTAACACCACCACCACCATCCCCCAAAGGACTAGGAGAAGTTTAAAGAAAAGTAACACTCACAAGCAATACGCATTTCATTAGAAGCAGATGCTATTCCAATATCCTGAAAGAGAAAGAACAGCAAAGTCAGCAGAGAAAGTTCAAAGCCACAACATACACTGGACAGATTAGAGTGTACCAATATATACACTCAGGTATAGATTTTGAAAGGGTAGAGAGAAGTATACAAATGCAGACTGGATAAGTAGACAGTGTGTAGATGTTGAGTGGACAGATGGACATGATGTGTAGATATTGACTGGATAGATGGACACAATGTGTAGATGTTGACTGGACAGATGGACATGGTGTGTAGATGTTGACTGGATAGATGGACACAGTGTGTAGATGTTGACTGGACAGATGGACACAATGTGTAGATGTTGACTGGATAGATGGACACAGTGTGTAGATGTTGACTGGATTGATGGACACAGTGTGTAGATGTTGACTGGATAGATGGACATGGTGTGTAGATGTTGACTGGACAGATGGACATGATGTGTAGATGTTGACTGGATAGATGGACATGGTGTGTAGATGTTGACTGGACAGACGGACACAATGTGTAGATGTTGACTGGATAGATGGACACAGTGTGTAGATGTTGACTGGATTGATGGACACAGTGTGTAGATGTTGACTGGATAGATGGACATGGTGTGTAGATGTTGAATGGATTGATGGACATGGTGTGTAGATGTTGACTGGATAGATGGACATAGTATGTAGATAATGACACAGTGTGTAGATATAAACGGAATTGAAAATATCAATTAACCAAAAGATGTAGTTTAAATACCGTTGATTTTACTTACTTCTAAATCATTCACTTTATTGTATAACCCAAAAGGCGAGTGGTCAATTTTGCTATCCATTCTACTGAAAATCTGAAAAGGAGATACAAAATTTTGTGTGTATGCATATATTCTCTTCCTCATCATCTGCCACCATCCTTTTAACATCTGCTTTACCTTGATTGCAGATACTCTTCCTCTAACCAACCCTCACCCGTTTTCAAACAGAGTAATTTTTGTTATTGGCCATACAAGCTCTCACAGAATACGTGGTTGGTAAGCAAGCTACTTACCAACACAGCAACTTCTGCGCCTATATATATATATATATATATATATATATATTTGAAATATGGATTTGAAAATGTTGCCACATTTATAATATGTCTTTTCTGCAGTAATTTTTTCTGCATTTTCGTGCAGCTGAAGATTGCTCTTCATATTGCATTTAAGGTAATGCTCGCATTACTTAAATAAATTGAAGTAGCATGAAACGTGCGTACTGCAATCACCTTTGAAATCCGTGTTGCTTATTTTTTGATTTTAATCACATATCCTTTTGGGATGCGATATTCGGGTGCCTACGCATAAGTACCATATTCAAGCCTTGAATCTATATCTAAACCGTCTCTCTCTCTCTCTCTCTCTATATATATATATATATATATAAATTCAATAACAGGATGAATTCTTTTAGAAGTAGCTAGCGTGAAAAAAACCTCATAAAGGAAAAAAACCCATAATTTATTCCCCAAAATATGTTTATTTATATAAGGGCATTCTTGTATAGTAATGCCCTTATATAAATATAAATATATATATATATATATATATATATATATACACAAAAATAAGAGGAATGACCAGAAAAAGTGGACTCCTATATGCTAGAAATAGATGCCGAATCATCATAAAAAAAAAAATTTTTTAAATGGTTAGATGATTCGGCATCTATTTCTAGCATATAGGAGTCCACTTTTGCTGGTCATTCCTCTTATTTTTGTATGTAATATAATTTTAATCTTTGGATTTTTTTAATATGCTAGACCACTGGTTTTAATTGATTAATATCAATTTCTACCCTCGTTAATAAATTTATATATACATATATATATATATATATATATATACAGAGAGAGAGAGAGAGAGAGAGAGAGAGAGAGAGAGAGAGAGAGAAAGAGAGAGAGAGAGAGAGTGGAGTATGAATGTATATATTTATACCCAAGTATCTTACATTAGCAAGGGTCACATTGGGCAATATAGATATGATAGAAGAAAACAACACAGAGCCAATGTTTCTGGTAGTAACTATAAAGATGAATATACGTTGGTATATCAAAATGATGTTTAGAATATTACTTTGAATTATAACTTACAGTTACAATTTACAAAAGACACTCTAAAACAGAGTAGTTGTGTCATAGACATGGTTTCAGGTGGCTCTCTTTACTCTTTTACTCTTTTACTCTTTTACTTGTTTCAGTCATTTGACTGTGGCCATGCTGGAGCACCGCCTTTAGTCGAATAAATCGACCCCAGGACTTATTCTTTGGATGCCTAGTACTTATTATATCGGTCTCTTTTGCCGAACCTCTAAGTTACGGGGACGTAAACACACCAGCATCGGCTGTCAAGTGATGTTGGGGGGACAAACACAGACACACATACACAGACATATATATATATATATATATATATATATATATACATATATATACATATATACGACAGGCTTCTTTCAGTTTCCGTCATGCCAAATCCACTCACAAGGCTTTGGTCAGCCCGAGGCTATAGTAGAAGACACTTGCCCAAGGTGCCACGCAGTGGGATTGAACCCGGAACCATGTGGTTGGTAAGCAAGCTACTTACTACACAGCCACTCCTGCGCCTAGAAAAATTTTTAAAGACAACTTACGGCTTCGAAGTCCATCTCAGTTTTCTTAGCGAGTAACAAGACACTCTTGTCAACAGCAGTGACAAAGGCAGTTGTATTGGGGTTACTTTGGATTATTAGTTCTGCTTCTTGGCCTGGTTTCACAGTAGATTCTTTAAATTTAGCATCGAGCTGAAATAGAATTGAAACAAAGATGATGGGTTTTTGCTATCGTTGCCAGTGCCTCTGGACTGGCTCTTGTGCGGGTGGCACATAAAATACACGATTTCGAGCGTGGTCGTTGCCAGTACCACCTGACTGGCCTTCGTGAGGGTGGCACATAAAATACACCATTTTGAGCGTGGCCGTTGCCAGTACCACCTGACTGGCCTTCGTGAGGGTGGCACATAAAATACACCATTTTGAGCGTGGCCGTTGCCAGTACCACCTGACTGGCCTTCATGAGGGTGGCACATAAAATACACCATTTTGAGCGTGGCCGTTGCCAGTACCACCTGACTGGCCTTCGTGAGGGTGGCACATAAAATACACCATTTTGAGCGTGGCCGCTGCCAGTACCACCTGACTGGCCTTCGTGAGGGTGGCACATAAAATACACCATTTTGAGCGTGGCCGTTGCCAGTACCACCTGACTGGCCTTCGTGAGGGTGGCACATAAAATACACCATTTTGAGCGTGGCCGTTGCCAGTACCACCTGACTGGCCTTCGTGAGGGTGGTACATAAAATACACCATTTTGAGCGTGGCCGTTGCCAGTACCACCTGACTGGCCTTCGTGAGGGTGGCACATAAAATACACCATTTTGAGCGTGGCCGTTGCCAGTACCACCTGACTGGCCTTCGTGAGGGTGGCACATAAAATACACCATTTTGAGCGTGGCCGTTGCCAGTACCACCTGACTGGCCTTCGTGAGGGTGGCACATAAAATACACCATTTTGAGCGTGGCCGTTGCCAGTACCACCGGACTGTAAGAGAGTGCCCCCCCCCCGCCCTCTACTCCAGGTCACAACCTCTTCAATGGCATATGTCCCCCTCTACTCCAGCTCAACTTCAGGTCGAGCTGGAGTGGAAGGGGTATATTCTTTTATACTTTTTTCTTTTACTTGTTTCAGTCATTAGACTGTGGCCAAGCTGGAGCACCGCCTTTAGTCGAGCAAATCGACCCCCCCCCCCCGGGACTTATTCTTTGTAAGCCTAGCATTTATTCTATCGGTCTCTCTTGCCAAACCGCTAAGTTACAGGGATGTAAACACACCAGCATCAGTTGTCAAGCGATGTTGGGGGGACAAGCACAGACACACAAACATATACACACATACATATACATATATATACATATATATATATATGTAGGGATTTACTTTTCGTAACGAGATAAAAAACTAAGGCTGTGTATATTTTAGAACATTTATAAATAGGAAGTCTTACAGCTGTTTCCAGGATGTTTATTATATTCCTTCATCGGAGACGGTGTGAGAGGATGGTTAAGCAATAGTTAATTTAGATAAGATACGAAATAGAGAGTGAAGTGGAGGAACAAAAATAGATGTGAGATATGCGTGCTAACGTTTGTGCCAGCTCACTGCCTTGATTGTGTGTGTGTGTGTGTGTTAATTATTTCTTTCAAAATACACTTTCAAGGTGCCACACAGCAGAACTTAACTCAGGACTATGTGGCTGGGAAGTAGAATTCTTAGCACAAAGCTAAACCTGTGCCAATGTATGTTGTTGTTGTTGGCACTCCGTCGCTTACGACGTTGAGGGTTCCAGTTGATCCGATCAACGGAACAAGCCTGCTGCTCGTGAAATTAATGTGCAAGTGGCTGAGCACTCCACAGACACGTGTACTCTTAACGTAGTTCTCGGGGATATTCAGCGTGACACGGCTGACCCTTTGAATGACAGGCACAACAGAAACAGGAAGTAAGAGTGAGAGAAAGTTGTGGTGAAAGAGTACAGCAGGGTTCGCCACCATCCCCTGCCGGAGCCTCGTGGAGCTTTAGGTGTTTTCGCTCAATAAACACTCACAACGCCCGGTTTGAGAATCTAAACCGCGATCCTATGTCCGCGAGTCTGCTGCCCTAACCACTAGGCCATTGCGCCTCCGCCAATGTATGTATACAGACAATAATGTACACCAACTTACTGATACACTTGTAGGTCTTTTCACATCAACTGTAGCTGATGCAGTAGTCAGAAAACCGTCATGAAGACCATAACCAACCACTACATAGGCCTTTTGAATCATTCCATCGGTATCAAATGAAATTGTAGCACTTTTCGCAGCATCTTGTTGGACATCTTTCGAGATGAGGACTTTGTAACAGCTCACAACCTGCGAAAGAAACACATACGGAGTAAAGAAACATTAATAGTTATTACACACATATGCAAACACACACACACACACAAATACCTTTTATCCTTTATCTTTTACTTGTTCCAGTCACTGGACTGTGTGGTCAAGCTACAGCAGTGATTTGAAGGATTTGGTCAAGCATATCGATCACAGTACTAGCATTGGCAACGACCTCGCTCGAATGATTTGGCAATGACCTCACTCGAATCTGCTCATGAAATTAATGTGCAAGTGGCTGAGCACTCCACAGACACGTATGGACACTAAACTCCACTTGCGAAGACCTGTTGAGGCAAGTGAAATCGAACTAAATTCGACGACTGGCACCCATGCCAACGTCGTCTCCCTCATTGGACACAAAACTCAGCTTGCGAAGACCTGTTGGGGCAAGCGAAAGCGAAATTGTGATGGCACCTGTGCCCAGCGTCGCCTTTCTGGCACTTGTGCCCACGGCATGTGTAAGGACTTTCAAGCGAGATCGTTGCCAGTGCCCCTGGACTGGCTCTTGTGCGGATGGCAAATAAAATACACCATTTTGAGCGTAGCCGTTGCCAGTACCGCCTGACTGGCCTTCGTGCCGGTGGCACGTAAAAAGCACCTACTACACTCTCGGAGTGGTTGGCGTTAGGAAGGACATCCAGCTGTAGAAACTCTGCCAAATCAGATTGGAGCCTGGTGTAGCCATCTGGTTTCATCAGTCCTCAGTCAAATCGTCCAACCCATGCTAGCATGGAAAGCGGACGTTAAACGACGATGATGATGATGATGTATACCTTAATGTAGTTTACAGGGAAGTTTAGTGTGACAAGGGATATGATAAGGTACTACTCATTTTTGCCAGTTGAGTGGACTGGAGCAACGTGAAATAAAGTAAATAAAATGTCTTGCCCAGGACACAATGGGCTGTTGAGAGTTGAACTCACAACCTTATGATTGCGAAATGAATACCCTAACCCCTAAACCACACACCTTCATATGAATACTCATAAAACTACTCCAGTGTACTGAATATTTGCATCTGTCTAACGATTGGTTGCGTAAAACTCTGGGTAATAGTCTATGAAGGATTAACTCTCGAAGTACACAAAGTTATAACAGAGGGAGGAAGGAGGTGGGGCAGTGAAGACGGGTGGGAGAGAGGGATATCAAAGAAAGGGAGAAAAAGAGAGAAAGAGAGAGTTGATTATAGCTATTTTATATGGGAAAGGCAATGAACAACCAGCATTGATATTTAGCATTTAAATATCAGCATATTTAATGTAGTCCTAGATATATCATGGCCAAGAAAAAAAAACAACAGATGGTCATAGATCTGACCTAGACTGAACAACAAGGGCACATTACATTAAGTACTCCCAGATATACTTGTTTGAGTAAAAGACAAGATGGTAATGGCTGGATTATCATTGATCATAGATCATAGATCTTGTGGATCCAAACCAATCCATGACTAAACGACAATTATCAATAAAAATGAAGGACACACTTACAGTGTAGAAAAATGTGGTTACTGGCGCAGGAAAAATCACCAAGAATTCCGGTTTACTGGTCTGTAAAGAAAAATTGATGAACATAACTATGAGACAAACTACTGGAATTTTTAAATATGTATATATTTATTTAAACATGTATATCATATATATGTATATACATATATCACATGCACACATACACAATGAAATTTTTAGAATGGATGATGGCAGTCCAGTTCATGTTTCATATGTTTCAGTAGCAAGGCATTTTATTGATTGTATATGCATTACATCATAGGAAAAATACCTACTACATCTTCAAACACCAGACTGCCAAGATGAGGGAAATCAATTGCTGCATATATATATATATATATATATATATATACAATAATGTATATTTTTATGTCATGTTGTGTATAAAATCAATTCAACATTAAACTGAAGAATTACTCAATAGTTATTAATAGAGAACATACTTATTAAAATAGTGTTTTTACAGTTGGAGCTTCTCTGTCAGTTACAACAATAAGTGTTCCATCTGCTCTGATCAATGAAACAACCTGTTCATGAAATTAGATAATTCAATGACTGAGCGCTCCATAAACATGCACACCCTTAGCATAATTCTCACGGAAGACCTGTTGGGGCAAGTGAAATCGTAACTGATCCAAATTTGATGACTGGCACCCATTCCAGTGGAGCACTAACAGCACCATCCGAGCGGGATCACTGCCAGAGCAGCTGCCTGGCTTCCATGCTGGTGGCACATAAAAAGCACCATTTGAGTGTGATCGTTACCAGCGTTGCCTTACTGGCACTTGTGCCAGTGGCATGTGAACAAGGTCGATGCCAGCGCTGCTGGACTGACTCCTGTGCAGGTGGCACGTAAAAAACACCATTTGAGCGTGGCCGTGGCCGTTGCCAGTACTGCCTGACTGGCCCTCATGCCGGTGGCACGTAAAAAGCACTCACTACAGTTGTGGTGGAAGAGTACAGCAGGGTTCGCCACCATCCCCTGCCGGAGCCTCGTGGAGCTTTTAGGTGTTTTTACTCAATAAACACTCACAACGCCCAGTCTGGTAATCGAAACCGCGTTCCTATGACCGCAAGTCCGCTGCCCTAACCACTGGGCATTGTGATTGAAGTAAAACATAGATAAAAGACTCTTCAGGAGGGAAATGACTCTTCTGTCTCCTTACCTCATCATCTATTCTGGTCAGGAGAGGCTCACTGCTTGAGTATCGTTGTATTAAGTAAACTACCTTTTGCATCTCATACTTCTCTGATTCATATTCACCGTTGAAAATAACCTGAAAAGAGAGGACTGAAAATTACCAACTGTATTCCTGGATCCAGCATATATATTTACCCATCATTCATTTCAAAAATAAAATAAAAAGTTTTAGATTTTCGTTAATGAAAGTTTGCAAGTTCGATGTTATATTTGTAGTAACGCCGTGCGCATGCGTAGTCTCACGCATGCGTGGAATTAAACAAGCAAGCTTTCCCGCTTAATTCTATCTCTTTCTCGGTTGGCCGGCCATGAGCATGGACGTGTCAAGCAGTGTCTCCAACATTCCAACCTGGAGACAGTCTCTTTACGTGTTTAGCTGTCACTCTCCATATTTCGGACTTATACTCGACAGCTCGCTCACATCTACATAACAACGTCCCAACAACTATGCTCACACACACAGAAGCTGTAACAACAAGAGCTAAAGATGTATATATTTACCACCTGAATAAATGTTGTTTAAGTTGTTAGTCTGGAGTTCAGCGTTCCGTTATATTTCTAATTTTATATAGGAATGTCAGGTATACATCTAATGATGTATAACCAACTTTCCTATATATTTATTCTTACTCTCTTACTTGTTTCAGTCTTTTGACTGCGGCCATGCTGGAGCACCGCCTTTTAGTCGAGCAAATCAACCCCAGGACTTATACTTTGTCAGCCTAGTACTTATTCTATCGGTCTCTTTTGCCGAACCGCTAAGTTACGCGGATGTAAACACACCAGCATCGGTTGTCAAGCGATGTTGTGGGGACAAACACAGACGCACAAACACATATATATATATGCATATACATATATACGATGGGCTTCTTTCAGTTTTCATCTACCAAATCCACTCACAAGGCTTTGGTCGGCCAGAGGCTATAGTAGAAGATACTTGCCCAAGGTGCCACGCAGTGGGACTGAACCCAGAACCATGAGGTTGGTAAGCAAGCTACTTACCACACAGCCACTCCTGTGCCTATTTACAATATTTTACATATATTCATCTGTCTTTACATTCTGAGTTCAAATTCTGCTGAGGTCGACTTTGCCTTTCATTCTTTCAGGGTCGATAAATTAAGTACCAGTTGCATACTGGGGTCGATCTAGTCGACTGCCACCCCACCAAAAATTTCAGGCCTTGTGCCTAGAGTAGAAAGGAATATTTTACATATATCTACAATTGAATTCTATGCTTCATGGGTAATACTGCAGTCAACAAAGAATCATCGATAACATAAGTGATGTTGTTCTTTTTATTAATAGTATTGAACATCCGAGTTCATTTAACAGCTAATAACACTATCTTTTTATATGTCTTCCTATTCTTAATCTACAGAAAGTATTTCTTCATTGGATGATTTATGCCTTTAACTTAACAGATGTTTATTATTATAAAACCTCGACACTTTATCAAAGCACCAGAGCAACGTGAAGTGAAGTGTTCTGTTCAAGAACACAAAATGCTGCCAGGTCCAGGAACTGAACCCATGATCTGGCAATCATGAGTGCAAAACTCTAACCACTAGGCTACATGTGCCTTCATGAGTAAAAGATAAAAGTTAAACACACAATTATACAAATACATTCCAACACATACACACTAACAACGACAGACACACACACACAAAGATAGCAAAAGGTTTTACCTGCGATCGCAAATTTCTAGCATTTGGTGGAGTAAATGCAAATTCAACGATGCCATTTTCAGGGATCTCAGCAGATAAATTATAACTGAAGCCCTTAATGTTAATGGACATTTTCAAAGGGTTCTTTCTGTCTTCTTCAGTCAGAGGCCGTCCATCTACACGTTTCACATTCAGCTGTTAAAGAAATAAAAATTATATAATTTCTGTCTTCTTTTGAGCTTTCCAACTACTCCCACCCAACCCCATGTAATGTTGGGTAGCCATGTATCTCTTCAATAGCAAGACACTTGGGCTTGTCCCTCCATCACACTCACCCTCTCCAGTCCCCAGCCAACTCACCCCCCCCCCCACTACCGAACCACTTCCTGTCACTTCTTCACCATCTTTTCTCTCTCTATTTTCTCTCCACCCGAGGTAGCCGAGCTCCCCACCACCCCTTAATGCAAGGCTCCCTTTTTCTTTCTGTAGTTCAATACTACTCCCCACCTCAGTTGAGGGGTCTTGTCTTGCAAGTTACTTCATGAATTCAAAGTTACTGGTGCCATATATAAAAAAAAGTACTCAGTACACTCTGTAAAGAGGTTAACCTCTCAGCATCTGCTACTGAACCATCATTGTTCCTCCTCACCATTTACTCTTTTACTCTTTTACTCTTTTACTTGTTTCACTCATTTGACTGTGGCCATGCTGGAGCACCGCCTTTAGTCGAGCAAATCGACCCCAGGACTTATTCTTTGGAAGCCTAGTACTTATTCTATCGGTCTCTTATTGCCGAACCGCTAAGTTACGGAAATGTAAACACACCAGCATCGGTTGTCAAATGATGTTGGGGGGGACAAACAGACACACAAACACACACACATATATATACATACATATATATATATATATATATATATATATACGACGGGCTTCTTTCAGTTTCCGTCTACCAAATCCACTCACAAGGCTTTGGTCGGCCCGAGGCTATAGTAGAAGACACTTGCCCAAGGTGCCACGCAGTGGGACTGAACCCGGAACCATGTGGTTGGTAAGCAAGCTACTTACCACACAGCCACTCCTACACCTATATAGGTGAGGAAGTTCTTTTTTTTCCTTTTTTTCCTCCTATTTTTCTTCCTGCTCTTTTCTTGTCTTGAAAGTTATCAGCTATCAATGCTCCTCCTGAAGGTAGGGTCCTATACATGAAACGTTGAAATACTAGGTAACAGCTTTAACCATAAATTGTTATATAAATGTGTTGGCACTCCGTCGCTTACGACATCGAGGGTTCCAGCTGATTCGATCAACGGAACAGCCTGCTCGTGAAATTAATGTGCAAGTGGCTGAGTACTCCACAGACACGTGTACCCTTAACATAGTTCTCGGGGATATTCAGCGTGACAAGGCTGACCCTTTGAATTACAGGTACAACAGAAACAGGAAGTAAGAGTGAGAGAAAGTTGTGGTGGAAGAGTACAGCAGGGTTCGCCACCATCCCCTGCCGGAGCCTCGTGGCACTTTAGGTGTTTTTGCTCAATAAACACTCACAACGCCCGGTCTGGGAATCGAAACCGTGATCCTATGACCGCGAGTCCGCTGCCCTAACCAATGGGCCATTGCACCTCCTATATAAATGACAGACACATAAATAGTTATGTGAAAGAGAAATTCTGAATTCGTCACTGGAACTTACCTTAAACTTTGACACTGTATTAATTTTATATAAATAGTGAGTATTGTCATGGACTATGTCAATTGGAAAAGCAATCATAGAGGTGGTCCCTAAGTCAGCATAGTAAACCTTCTTATCCAAATCATTACCAACTGAAGCATTAATCTTCAACTTCAAATCATGACATGTGACTATACCCAAGTCAATGTTGAATGTAGTCTCTCCTTTGATCTGCAATATTAAAAATACATGATGTCAGCAACATAGAATTCTTGTTGTTAAGAATAAGGTTTCTAAAATGGATATTGAATTCCAAAGGATTGCTTTGGTTCAATCGTCGAATGCCAGTCATGTTTATAGGAGATGTGGGTTTGTGTCCTACATGCAGCTGTCAGAATTTTTTTTTTATCCAAAAAAGGTTTTCAAGCACCCATGCTGATGCCATATAAAAATCACTTGTCCTGATGTCACATAAAAGCACCCATGCTGGTTCCATATAGAAAGCGCCCATGCTGGTTCCATGTGGAAAGCACTCAATACACTCTGTAAAGTGGTTGGCATCAGAAAGGGCATCCAGTTGTAGAAACACTGCAAAACCAGACAGTTGAAGTCTGGTGAAAAAATTCTGACAGCTGCATGTAGGACACAAACCCACATCATGACATGTAACTATACCCAAGTCAATGTTGAATGTAGTCTCTCCTTTGATCTGCAATATTAAAAATACATGATGTCAGCAACATAGAATTCTTGTTGTTAAGAATAAGGTTTCTAAAACGGATATTGAATTCCAAAGGATTGCTTTGGTTCAATCGTCGAATGCCAGTCATGTTTATAGGAGATGTGGGTTTGTGTCCTACATGCAGCTGTCAGAATTTTTTTTTTATCCAAAAAAGGTTTTCAAGCACCCATGCTGATGCCATATAAAAATCACTTGTCCTGATGTCACATAAAAGCACCCATGCTGGTTCCATATAGAAAGCGCCCATGCTGGTTCCATGTGGAAAGCACTCAATACACTCTGTAAAGTGGTTGGCATCAGAAAGGGCATCCAGTTGTAGAAACACTGCAAAACCAGACAGTTGAAGTCTGGTGAAAAAATTCTGACAGCTGCATGTAGGACACAAACCCACATCATGACATGTAACTATACCCAAGTCAATGTTGAATGTAGTCTCTCCTTTGATCTGCAATATTAAAAATACATGATGTCAGCAACATAGAATTCTTGTTGTTAAGAATAAGGTTTCTAAAACGGATATTGAATTCCAAAGGATTGCTTTGGTTCAATCGTCGAATGCCAGTCATGTTTATAGGAGATGTGGGTTTGTGTCCTACATGCAGCTGTCAGAATTTTTTTTTTATCCAAAAAAGGTTTTCAAGCACCCATGCTGATGCCATATAAAAATCACTTGTCCTGATGTCACATAAAAGCACCCATGCTGGTTCCATATAGAAAGCGCCCATGCTGGTTCCATGTGGAAAGCACTCAATACACTCTGTAAAGTGGTTGGCATCAGAAAGGGCATCCAGTTGTAGAAACACTGCAAAACCAGACAGTTGAAGTCTGGTGAAAAAATTCTGACAGCTGCATGTAGGACACAAACCCACATCATGACATGTAACTATACCCAAGTCAATGTTGAATGTAGTCTCTCCTTTGATCTGCAATATTAAAAATACATGACGTCAGCAACATAGAATTCTTGTTGTTAAGAATAAGGTTTCTAAAACGGATATTGAATTCCAAAGGATTGCTTTGGTTCAATCGTCGAATGCCAGTCATGTTTATAGGAGATGTGGGTTTGTGTCCTACATGCAGCTGTCAGAATTTTTTTTTTATCCAAAAAAGGTTTTCAAGCACCCATGCTGATGCCATATAAAAATCACTTGTCCTGATGTCACATAAAAGCACCCATGCTGGTTCCATATAGAAAGCGCCCATGCTGGTTCCATGTGGAAAGCACTCAATACACTCTGTAAAGTGGTTGGCATCAGAAAGGGCATCCAGTTGTAGAAACACTGCAAAACCAGACAGTTGAAGTCTGGTGAAAAAATTCTGACAGCTGCATGTAGGACACAAACCCACATCATGACATGTAACTATACCCAAGTCAATGTTGAATGTAGTCTCTCCTTTGATCTGCAATATTAAAAATACATGATGTCAGCAACATAGAATTCTTGTTGTTAAGAATAAGGTTTCTAAAACGGATATTGAATTCCAAAGGATTGCTTTGGTTCAATCGTCGAATGCCAGTCATGTTTATAGGAGATGTGGGTTTGTGTCCTACATGCAGCTGTCAGAATTTTTTTTTTATCCAAAAAAGGTTTTCAAGCACCCATGCTGATGCCATATAAAAATCACTTGTCCTGATGTCACATAAAAGCACCCATGCTGGTTCCATATAGAAAGCACTCAATACACTCTGTAAAGTGGTTGGCATCAGAAAGGGCATCCAGTTGTAGAAACACTGCAAAACCAGACAGTTGAAGTCTGGTGAAGCTCTCCAGCTTGCCAGATCCTGTCCAACCCCTCTAACCCATGCCAGCATGGGAAACAGACATTAAATGATGATGATTATGATGAATAGTTGTCCGAGTTGTCATGCAGTGCCACTTTGCAAGACCATGCTGCTTGGAAGCAAACTTCTTACCATGCTTTCACCTATAGAGTTCTCGAGTTTTCCCCAAAGCTTGAACTCATGGTCTTATTCATGGGAAGCATTAAAACCCACAGAAGTATATCACGCACATAAACAGTGTAGTAACGCCTTTTCTCGTGCACATGCGTGGTGATTGGACATCGAAGTTTGGCGCCCTTATTCATTCTCTTTCTCGGCCGGCCAGCCATGAGCATGGACGTGTCAAGCAGCGTCTCAGCAACCAAAGGGCGAAGTGCTGCCTATTTCCTCTGTAAATAAATATTGTTGTGTTGATGGTTCAGAGCCTGCGTTACGTTGTTTCTTCAGAATTGAATGTACGGAAGCGGGTATACACCTAATGGTGTATAACCACTTCCCTAAAACAGCAACTGAGAGAGCGGAGAGAATGCAAGAAATATTAAAACATCTGCTGTCAAATAAGTCAGCATTGAATCAGTGATGCCAAAATAGGCAGTGCCGAAACAGCTGTTTCCAAAACGTCAGCTGTTTCCAAGAGAAGCAGCTGAGTTACTTTAGCAACAGGACACAAGCCATACAATGGTGTGTAAGTGAATCCACATGGATGAAGGCCTCAAGGGTAAACCATCGCTGCCGCTGCCGCCGACACCGCCACCACCAGCAACAACAACAACAACGACATAAGCATAATTATAACAGTGAGGAGGAGTCTGATTTCAATCATCATCATCATCATCATCATCATCGTTTAACGTCCGCTTTCCATGGGTTGGACGATTTGACTGAGGACTGGTGAAACCGGATGGCAACACCAGGCTCCAATCTAATTTGGCAAAGTTTCTACAGCTGGATGCCCTTCCTAACGCCAACCACTCAGAGAGTGTAGTGGGTGCTTTTACATGTCACCCGCACGAAAACGGCCATGCTCAAAATGGTGTCTTTTATGTGCCACCCGCACAAGAGCCAGTCCAGGGGCACCGGCAACGATCTCGCTCGAAAAACCTCATGTGTCACTCGCACAAGAGCCAGTCCATGGGCACTGGCAACGATCTTGCACGAAAGATATCATGTGTCGCCCGCACATGAGCCAGTCCAGGGGCACTGGCAACGATCCCGCTCGAAAGATTTCATGTGTCGCCCGCACATGGGCCAGTCCGGGGGCACTGGCAAACGATCCCGCTCGAAAAAAAAAAAAAATAATAATAATTAATATTATAAAATGAACAGCTTACCTTTTGAGAGAAAGAATTTTGGGAAAAACACTTTGTATCTATAAATAATTTTGCTGTTCCTGACACAGGTTTACCTTGAGTGTACCTGATAAAAAAAAAGAGAAAAGGAATCACAAAAATAGCTTTTGGTTTTATGATCTAAATTGTGATTCTCAACCATTTCTTTACCTATGAACCCCCTTCAATACTATTTTATTCTTGTGGGGTCACAATAGCCATTTTGTTATTCAACATCAACCTCCGTTAGCTGAACTAAGTAAAGTGTTAGAGAAAGAGGCGCTGGCTTGGTTAGGTGGTAAGAAGTTTATTTCCCAACTGCATAGTTCCTGCTTCAGTCCGACAGCATGACACCTTGGGCAAGTGTCTTCTACTATACCCTCAGCTCAACCAAAGCCTTGGGAGTGGATTTGGTAGACAAGAACTAAAAGAAGCCTGTCAAGTGTAACCAGCCGAAACTGTAGGGATAACTTGTGTTGAAATCAATGGGGGTGGCCATCATATATATATATATATATATATATATATATATATATATATATATGGGAGTGGCTGTTTGGTAAGTAGCTTGCTTACCAACCACATGGTTCTGGGTTCAGTCCCACTGCGTGGCACCTTGGACAAGTGTCTTCTACTATAGCCTCGGGCCGACCAAAGCCTTGTGAGTGGATTTGGTAGACGGAAAATGAAAGAAGCCCGTCGTATATATGTATATATATATGTATGTATGTATGTTTGTGTTTCTGTGTTTGTCCCCCCAACATCGCTTGACAACCGATGCTGGTGTGTTTACATCCCCGTAACTTAGTGGTTCGGCAAAAGAGACCGATAGAATAAGTACTAGGCTTCCAAAGAATAAGTCCTGGGGTCGATTTGCTCGACTAAAGGCGGTGCTCCAGCATGGCCGCAGTCAAATGACTGAAACAAGTAAAAGAGTAAAAGAGTAAAAGAGTATATATATATATATATATATAGGTGAGAAAGTTGGTATGTGAAAGCACGTGGTTGGATGTATAAAAGATAATAAGAGTGAAAAAACTACAGAAGGCTTGTGTTACATGGTTAAAGTATATATTTAAATTATGTCAGAAAAATGTAAGAAAAATGTTAGAAAAATGTTAGAAAATCTTTTTGGTATATAAACATTGTATTTTGAGAAATAACCGGCTTCGTGTTGTCTTTTCAAATCTCTCTACTTCATTGTGTCGTGTTCGTTCCACATATATACTGAACTACAAAAGACACATTGCACTGTTAAAGATTATTTGTTTCACATACGATATTGAGGTCATGTGGATTTTATCACATTTCTAGGTAATTTGACACCAGGAAGATGTCACTGACCCACAACACCACTCTCTTTTGAAAACAAGGATTTCATGTAGGGTTTGAACTCGCTCACTTTTTATGAACATGGTAATGCTCATGAATGCATCATTATGAAAAGTATGATGCACATGCAAAACATTGACCGATTGGGTATAAATGGCACCCAAATTTACCACCCGACCTGATCTTGCTATTGGATTGAAGATGGTTATGGACGTGAGAGTAGAGTGAGATTGACAAAGTGTAGTTCTTCTTCACTTTAAACAAGGTCCCTGTGCAATGCTTCATTCATTCTTATTTCTTTATTGCCCACAAGGGGCTAAACATAGAGAGGACAAACGGGGACAGACAAAGGGATTAAGTCGATTACATCAACCCCAGTGCGTAACTGGTACTTATTTAATCGACCCGGAAAGGATGAAAGGCAAAGTCGACCTCGGCGGAATTTGAACTCAGAACGTAGCGGCAGACGAAATACCATTAAGCATTTCGCCCGGTGTGCTAACGTTTCTTATTTCTTTATTGCCCACAAGGGGCTACACACAGAGGGGACAAACAAGGATAGACAAACGGATTAAGTCGATTACATCGACCCCAGTGCGTAACTGGTACTTATTTAATCGACCCGGAAAGGATGAAAGGCAAAGTCGACCTCGGCGGAATTTGAACTCAGAACGTAGCGGCAGACGAAATACCTATTTCTTTACTGCTCACAAGGGGCTACACACAGAGGGGACAAACGGGGACAGACAAAGGGATTAAGTCGATTACTTCAACCTCAGTGCGTAACTGGTACTTATTTAATCGACCCCGAAAGGATGAAAGGCAAAGTCGACCTCGGCGGAATTTGAACTCAGAACATAGCGGCAGACGAAATACCTATTTCTTTACTGCTCACAAGGGGCTACACACAGAGGGGACAAACGGGGACAGACAAAGGGATTAAGTCGATTACTTCAACCTCAGTGCGTAACTGGTACTTATTTAATCGACCCCGAAAGGATGAAAGGCAAAGTCGACCTCGACGGAATTTGAACTCAGAACGTAGCGGCAGACGAAATACCGTTAAGCATTTCGCCCGGTGTGCTAACGTTTCTTATTTCTTTATTGCCCACAAGGGGCTACACACAGAGGGGACAAACAAGGATAGACAAACGGATTAAGTCGATTACATCGACCCCAGTGCGTAACTGGTACTTATTTAATCGACCCCGAAAGGATGAAAGGCAAAGTCGACCGCGGCGGAATTTGAACTCAGAACGTAGCGGCAGACGAAATACCACTAAGCATTTCGCCCGGCGTGCTAACGTTTCTTATTTCTTTATTGCCCACAAGAGGCTAAACATAGAGGGGACAAACGGGGACAGACAAAGGGATTAAGTCGATTATTTCAACCTCAGTGCGTAACTGGTACTTATTTAATCGACCCCGAAAGGATGAAAGTCTAAGTCGACCTCGGCGGAATTTGAACTCAGAACGTAGCGGCAGACAAAATACCGCTAAGCATTTCGCCCGGCGTGCTAACGAGTCTGCCAGCTTGTCACCTTTCATGCCTCATTTATTCTCGATAACTAATGGTCTTCGTTGCCCCAACAGATGAATATGAAATTTACTACATAAGGGCCAAGTCCAGGTGAAACTAGAACACTTACCAGGCTTTTACAGTGACAGTTAGTATCCTGCCTTTGAGGTTACGTTTTCCTAGATGAAATAAATATTTAGGAGTTACTACAGTCACTTCCACTTTGGGGAGAACTGAAATAAGAAAGAAAAATACATAAAACTAGGAGACCTTTATGGACAAGTTCATCAAGTGTATTTAAAGTACTAACAGAGACACCAGCCTCATGACACGTTTTTGACTAGAAAATGTTGAACCAAATTTTCAAATAGAAAATCAAATCAAATCAAATCGATTAAAATAAATTGATCGAAAATCAATTCTATTCAAAAATATAGCTAATCTTCGGGTCAAAATACAACAACAACAATAATAATAAAATGAGTGTATATATATCAACCAAGAATAAATAACAAATGAATTTATATAAAAATACTTATTATATCAAAAAACAAAAGGACGTATTTTACTACTAATAAATAAAAGAAAAATATTTAACGGTATTATACTCATCGAAGCTTTAGTTTAAACTACAATTAAACGTTATACTATTAACATATCGTTTATTAGAATATCAGCTAACAATATATAACAAATGAATTTCTATAAAAATACTTATTTTACCAATAAATAAAAGAAAAAGGTTTAACAATATTATTAAAAATAAATGTAATTCTTATCTTATCGAAGTTTTAGGTTAAACTAAAATTATAAACGTGATATTATTAACTTTATGTTTATTAGAATATAAACTAACAGAAATATTAAATGGATTTATATAAAAATATTTATTTCACCAATAAATAAAAGAAAAACACTTAACCAATATCATTGAAAATAAATGCAAAGCTTATCTTAACGAATGATTTGTTTAAAATACTACAACAAAAACAACCAATTTAAATATGTTGATCTCCATAAAAAAACAAAAATTTACTCACCATATTCCTCGATCTTAATTGATTTTTCCTCAGAAAATTCCTGTATATAGAAACAGAGAGAGTCATCATCATCATCATCATCATAATTAATCATCATCAAACATCAGTCATGATCGTCAACACCATCAACACCATAAATCATCATCAATCTTTGTAATCAACATCATCATCATCATCACTCATCATTATCCATCAATAATAATCATCATCATTCACATCAGTCATCATCAATCATCATAAACAATTATCTTTAATGTTCATCATCAACTTCATATCCGGTCATCAATATCAATCATTATAATAATCAAATCATCCATCATCATTAACCAATTATAATCAATCATCCTTTTGACCACATGGTTCCAAGTTCAGTCTTGCCATGTGGTACCTTGGGCAAATGTCTTCTACTATAGCCCTTGGCTGACCAATGCCTTGTGATTGAATTTAGTAGATAGAAACTGTATGAACAATATTTCGACATCTCATGTGTCTTCCACAAGTTCAAAATAAACATCTCAATCTATTTTGGTAATATTTAAAGGATTGATGTAACTCTTCCAGAAAGTAAAGAAACAACAACAACAACAATAATAATAATAATAATAATAATAATAATGGCTGAAGTTCAAAAGACAGTGCTCATGGGAACTGCCCATATTCTACGTAAAATACTGTCTACGTGATCTCAAATTTTAAAACAAACACATAATTTTCTTATGGTTTCTTAAACATTCTCTAGAACAACACTACGTACAAATCCAAATATATGGCACCCTAGGCATAACACCTACATGAACTTCTATCTTGTTGTCTCCTGAGGTCTCTGGGTGAGACTTGGATCCAACTTGTACAAATGCAAAGCAAAAGTCAAACATAAAATAATAATAACAATAGTAATATTAATCCTTTCTGTTAAAAGAACAAGTCGATAATGTCAAATTCAGTGATCAATTACTACTTTTTTTTTCAATCCCGAAAGGATAAAAAGCAAAGTTGATCTTGATGGAATTTGAATTCAGAACATAAGGAGTTGGAAAAAATGCAGTTATGCATTTTGCCTGACGTGCTAATGGTTCTGCCAACTCAGTTATATGTATTAGTGTGTGCATGTGATTCTATGAATGTATGTGTTTGTGTTATAGAAAGCTAAATAAGGAATAAATGATGGTGAAGTAACTTACACCCTGTTCCACTTTTATGGTCCAGGTACCCAATACAGGGCGGCTAGAGATTTGAAATTCACCTGCAGAAACACCTGTAAAAAACAGAAGTTATATACCTGTAATGTATAGGCTTATCAGATAAATTCAATTCTTTCTTTCCAATGTTATTGGGATTTAAACAAAAAATATTTTCATCATAGCATTTTATATTTTGTTGGCTGTGTGGTAAGTAGCTTGCTTACAAGCCACAGGGTCCCGGGTTCAGTCCCACTGCGTGGCACTTGTGACAAGTGTGTTTTTCTATAACCTTGGGCCAACCAAAATCTTGTAGGTGGATTTAGTTGAGAAACTTAAAGAAGCCTCCTGTCATATATGAATTTGTGTATGTGTGTGCGTGCATGTGTGTGCGTGCATGTGTGTGCGTGCATGTGTGTGTCTTTGTGTCTGTATTACTCCCCCACCACCCCACCACTGTTTGTGGTCAGTTTGTTTAATCAAATCCTTCGAGGTAGTCCCTCAGCCTGACCACTCCAGTGACTGAAACAAGTGAAAGATTAAAAAAAAAAACAGAAAAAAAAACAGAAGAAAAAAAAACAGAAAAAAAAAAACAGAAAGAAGGTATGGGTTGTGTGGCAAGAAGTTTGCTTCCCAACAACATGGAGCTTGGTTCACTCCCACTGCATGGTACCTTGAGCAGGTGTCTTTTACTATAATCCTGGGCTGATGAAAGCCTTGTGAGTGGATTTGGTAGATGGAAACTGAAAGAAGCCTGTTGTGTGTGTGTGTGTGTGTGTGTGTGTCTGTGTGTATGTGTGTGTCCTTGTGTCTGTGATTATCCCCCACCCTACCATTCCCTGTCAACCAGTGTCGGTTTGTTTATGCCCCCATAATTTAGCTGTTCAGCAAAAGAGACCAATAGAATTGTTACTGTGCTTAAAAAAACACAAGTCCTGGGGTCAATTCAATTTGACCAAAATGTCTGAAGGTGGTGCCCCCAATATGGCTGCTGTCTAATGACTTAAAATAAGTAAAAGATGCAAAACCAAAAAAAATAAACATAAAATAAAAAATATTCCACTTACCATTCTCTGGAATAAGCTGCATTTTGGACAGTAAATTTTGATTTGCATCCTTTATTGAGTTGAATTCGGTGAAAAAGAAAGAGAAAACGAGTTGAAAAACATAAATGGAAAAACAAAAACAAAATGCGTTTCTATAAAATCGTGTGTGTGTGTGTGTGTGTGTGTGTGTGTGTGTGTGTTGGGGGAGTCTTACAGAAAAATATGTGCTCACAGAAATTAGTGTTTGAACTGAGGTGATAATGATAGAAATGGTGGTGGTGGTGGTGGTGGCAGTGGTAGTAGTAGTGGTGTTGCTAGTTGTGTTAGTGGTAGTCGTGGAGATGATAATAGCGAAGGTGGTTGTAGTGGTAGTGGTGGTGGTTTTAGTAGCTGTGATGGTGGTAGTGGTAGTAGTAGTGGTGTTAGTGGTAGTCGTGGAGATGATAATAGCGAAGGTGGTTGTGGTGGTAGTGGTGGTGATTTTAGTAGCTGTGATGGTGGTAGTGGTAGTAGTAGTGGTGTTAGTGGTAGTCATGGAGATGATAATAGCGAAGGTGGTGGTGGTGGTAGTGGTGGTGGTTTTAGTAGTTGTGATGGTGGTAGTGGTAGTAGTAGTGGTAGTCGTGGAGATGATAATAGCGAAGGTGGTTGTGGTGGTAGTGGTGGTGGTTTTAGTAGTTGTGATGGTGGTAGTGGTATTGGTGTTAGCGGTAGTTGGGGGTGGTAATAGTTGGGACGGTGGTGATTGTAGTGGTAGTGGTAGTGACAGTGGTATTACTTATGGTGGTGGCTGTTGTAGTGGTTGTGATGGTGAGGGTGGTGACGCATGAAATAAGTTCGTAATAGTACTTACTCTTATATAAGCTTCCATGGGGTCATTTCTTGCAGTGTAATTTCGGTAAATGTTTAAGACACGGAACTTCACTGGCAAAAGAGAAGAGAATTTACAAAGATGAAGACATTAATGATGATGGTGATTGGTGTTAGAATAGATGGTGATGGATGGGGGGGAGGGGTGATGAGGTGGAAGAAGCAGATAAGGTGAAGGAGATGGATAAGGTAGCAGGTGGAGAGAGGGGGGGCGAAGAGGGAGTGAAGCTCCGGGGTGGGGGGGGAAGGTTGATGATGGGTGGGAAGAAGAGGAGGAGAAAGGAGAGGGGCAGGAAGAAGAGGAGGAGAAAGGAGCAAGAATGAGAAAGAGGTGCAGGAGGAGGAGGAGGAGGAGGAGGAGGAGGAGGAGAAAGGAGGGGGCAGGAAGAAGAGGGGGAGGAGGAGAAAGAATGAGAAAGAGGTGCAGGAGGAGGAGGAGGAGCAAGAATGAGAAAGAGGTGCAGGAGGAGGAGGAGGAGGAGCAAGAATGAGAAAGAGGTGCAGGAGGAGGAGGAGGAGCAAGAATGAGAAAGAGGTGCAGGAGGAGGAGAAAATGGAAGAAAGAAGAGAGGGAAAGGACAAAAAGAAGAAAAGGATGAAAAGGAAAAAGAGGAAAAAGAACAAAAATAACATCAACAAGAAGACAACCAGTGTGGGATTTATAAATATGTCTTTTTTTTTCTGAGGATCCATTTCAGTCATAAGGTTACCAACAGAGGAGCTCATTTTGTACAATACCTTGATAACTAGCATTAGATACCACTAAAACCAAATCTGAAGTTGCATCTCTCCCTACACTCACACATACAACCCAACCCAATGGTTGGTCACACTGTGTAGATCTTTCACAGAAGAGTATGTTTTGGGACAGCAGTTGTTTTGTCACAGCCTATTTGGCATTACTGATTCAACACGGGCTTATTTGACATCAGATGATGATGATGATGATGATGATGATGATCGTTTAATGTCTCTCTCACTCTCTCTCTCTTTCTCAGCCTCTCTCTCTCTATCTCCCACTTTCCACCTCTCTCTGTCTAGGTGTGAGCATCTAGTTATCTTTGTATGTACATATAATGTCTCACTCTCTCTCTCTCAATCTCTTACTCTCTCTCTCTCACTCACTCTCTTTATCTGTATGCATGTATTTCTGTGTGCATGTGCATGAGTGTGTTTCCTTCCAGTGCCAAAATGTATTGCAGCCCAAACAAACTGACTGTTCAGTCAGCCGTGCCAGATAATCAGCATCACAACCAAATCATCTTACTTCATTTCCAGACGTAATATACTGATGTTGGGTAACAATCGGAAAAGTACAATCACAAAATGCAAATGGCTGAAATGGAGTTCTTTAGAAGGAACTCTGGAATTATGTTACACAACAGGGTGTGTAACATAATTCAAACATGCGTTTGAATGGCTTCCTTGGTCATATTGGTGATATGAGGGCAGGCATTGTTGTGCGGCAGAAGAACTCCACGCTCCCGATTAGGTCTTTTCCCTTGAATAGCCGTGCTGAGTGGTTCCATCTGTTGAACACAGAGTTCCACGTTGACCGTTTGGTTCCATTCAAGCATACTTGATGGTTGCTTATGATAGGATGTGATGATGGGAGTGCTTGGGGACTCTGCCTCTAAACTACCTCCCAGAAATAGTGGGTGCAGCTGGACGGGTGGATGTAGTGATGTAAGATGTGTTACCTGTATCTCCTGGCTTGTATATATTTTTATCAGTCTGGATGTATTTCGCAGATTTATAACCACAGTAGACTTGCAATTCAGCACCAAGGTTCAGCTGTAATGTGTACTGTTTCTTTGCAAGGTCTTCAGTGTTCTACAACAGAAAGAGAGTTTATTGCACAAAATCATCATCGTTTAACGTCCGCTTTCCATGCTAGCATGGGTTGGACGATTTGACTGAGGACTGGTGAAACCGGATGGCAACACCAGGCTCCAGTCTGATTTGGCAGAGTTTCTACAGCTGGATGCCCTTCCTAACGCCAACCACTCAGAGAGTGTAGTGGGTGCTTTTACGTGTCACCCGCACGAAAACGGCCACGCTCGAAATGGTGTCTTTTATGTGCCACCCGCACAAGCCAGTCCAGGGGCACTGGCAACGATCTCGCTCATTCACTTTTAATAAGAACAGGCGTGACTGTATGATCAAAAGTTTGTTTCCCAACCACATGGTTCCGGGTTCAGTCCCACTGCATGGCATCTCGGGCAAGTGTCCTTCTATTATAACCTCGGGCCGACCAAAGCCTTGTGAATGGATTCGGTAGACAAAAACTGAAAGAAGCTCATCATATATGTGTGTGTGTGTGTGTGTGTGTGTGTGTGTGTGTGTGTGTGTTTTCTTGTCTGTATTTGACACTCACCATTGGTTAAAAACCAGTGTCGGTTTGTCTATGTCCACATAACTTAGCAGTTAAGCAAAAGAGATGAATAGAATAAGTACCAGGCTTAAAGAAAAAAAACAAAAAAAAAAAACAAAAAAAAAAAACAAAGTGAAGTACTGAGATTGATTCGTTTGACTAAAATTCAGCAAGGCAGTGTCCTAGCATGGTCGCACTCTGGTAACTGAAACGAGTAGAAATACACACACACACACACACTATATATTTATTCTTCACTCGTTTATTACTGGTCTTATTCTAACTTATGTCCATCGTTTGAAAATCTTTCGTCACACATCTGTGACCTCCACAGCAACACTTTCCGTCTTCACATGTGCTCTTGCTCTACATATTTCATTCTGTGCTTCTATGATGTGTATCCTTATATGTGCATACATCTATGTTTGTGTGTGTGTGTGTACATGTGTGTGCAACATTCAGTCAAAAGTTAATTAGTCTTTTTTTTTAAAAAGACTAAATAACGTTTGATTGAATTCTTCACATACACATTAGTATGGAGGATAAATAATGACTATGGTAGGAAAGTCATGACTGTAGCAGGAATGACATAGGAAAGTTCAGAAGAAAAAGGAAGGAGGAAAAATATCCCCCCCCCCCCACACACACACACACATTTATATATACAAACACATAGACACAGAAGAAACAAAATAATAATAAAAAAAAGGATAAACTGTACTTGCCATCTTTATGAATGCTATATTTTCACCTGAAAGAGAAAGAAATCATGAGATAAATAAGATTTCTATTTCATTGCATGTTAATTGGCTACCTTTAATTAATTATCTATTCATTTCATTTGAGTGTGGATACAACACACACACACACACACACACACACACACACACACACATACATACACTAGGTTCGTTCCAGTCATTTGTTTTGGTTTAATTTCTATGGTTGGATGCCCTTCATAATGCCAACTACTTTACAGAATTACTGGATGTCGAGCTGGCAAAGGAGGTGAGCTGGCAGAAACGTTACCTCGCCGGGCTAAGTGCTTAGCAGTATTTCATCTGCCGTTACGTTCTGAGTTCAAATTCCACCGAGGTCGACTTTGCTTTTCATCCTTTCGGGGTCGATAAATTAAGTACCAGTGCGTAACTGGGGTCGATGTAATCGACTTTGTCCCTTTGTCTGTCCTTGTTTGTCCCCTCTATGTTTAGCCCCTTGTGGGCAATAAAGAAATAAGAATTACTGGGTGTCTTTTATGTGTCACTAGCACAGATATGTTTTATACAACACCGGCACTGTCATCGGCACAAGTGCCCTTTATGCGTCATTAGCATGGTTTTTTTTTAACATGTCACAGGTACGGGTGCCTTTTATTGTCACTGATAAGGGTACCAATTAAGTATCTCTGGCACAGGTGCTTTTTATGTGTCACTGACGTAGGTGCCTTTAATGTGTCGTTAGCATGATTCCCTTAAACGTCACTGACCCAGGTGCCTTCTACATGTCACCAGTACAAGTATCTTTCACGTGTCTCCAGCATGGGTGCCTTTCACACATCACAAGAACTGGCCATGATTTCACTTGCCTTGACTCGTCTTCAAGCACAACAAATCACCAAGAGTCTCAGTCATTTGTGTACATATGTATGTATGTATTTTTATTCTTTTATTCTTTTACTTGTGCCGATGACAGATAAAAGGCACTTGTCCTGGTGTTGTACTCTCCCACCTACCCTATAACATCATTCCAAACAAGCTGTGAGATAATGCATGATTAATTCAAAACAATGTCAATAAATAAGCATTACATTTGGCAGAGTAATCTGAATGCTAAATGCTAATGTCTTTATTTGAAAGTTATTGAAACAGAAGTAGTGTATTTCAAGAAAAATATGGTAACCAAAGGGGTAAACTTAGCTCGGCTGAAAATAAACAATAACAACAATAGTATTACTTACTAACAGGAATTTCACGAGATATTGTTTTAAGATTTTTGTCCCCATCTTTGAGTGTAACAGTAATATTCGTGGAATATGGATTAAACCCATAGAATATGACAGTGATGTTGAGTCCATCTTCTGGAGTGAAGTATCTTGGTGCATAGAACATATAGTATATACTGGAATAAAGGAAGATATCACAATGTTACATACATAGATAATTACAGTTATGCACAGACACATACACAGCCCTACTACATGGGAACTTGGGTAAATGTCTTCTACTATAGCCTTGGCTACTTACCACACAGCCACTCCTACGCCTATGGACAAATTTAATTTTCCATTGGATGTATCTTTGCCCTCTACCTGATCTCATATCTGCCATCGATACCTTTGTCATTCATTGTATCCACCCTTACATATCTCTGATCTCTATCTTTGTCAATGTGCATCATTAACTTTCTCTACCCCCACCAACTTCAAATCACTCTCCTTTCTTTTCTAACTGAAGTATTCATGTATCTACTCTACAGCTATCCCTCTATACCTTAACTCTCTCAGCTGGCACAAAGCCACACCAACTTCATACAACTCCCCATTTCCATTTGAGGGGATTTTGTTCTTGCAAGGTACTTGGCGGCCCAGTCAGCGCTGATGCCATGCAAAAGGGATTGGTATTGGTGTAACGTAAAAAGCACTGATGCCGGTGCTATGTGTAAAGCACCCAGTACACTCTGTAAAGTGATTGGCAACTAGGAAGAGTCACCGGCTGTAGACGTATGCTGAAACGAGCAAAGACACTTGTTGTGCCTCCCAGACTTACCAGCTCCTGTCAAAACCGTCCAACCCATGTCAGCATGGAAAACAGACGTTAAATGATGATGGTGATGATGATGATGACGATGATGATGATGATGATTAAAGAACATTAGTTGAATATTTGAGGCTATATGAATTCTGAAGTTGCAACTTATACACAGTAAAAGAGAGAGGGGGAGGGGAGAGAGAGGGAGAGGGGAGAGAGAGGGGGAGGGGAGAGAGAGAGGAAGAGGGATACAGAGAGGGAGAGGGAGAGAGACAGACAGACAGACAGACAACAAATTCTGATGACAGAGTGGTATAAAATGACTTACTCATTGTATGCTACAATAGAACTGATATGGCAAGTGCACATGGCCAAAAGTATGCCCAGCTGGAGTACGGACACCATCTTGGACTGGAAAAGAAACAAAGAGTTTAAGAACCTGACGTTATAGAAGATATTTTCCCGTGACTCTGTGTCATAGGAGAAAACCCCAAAACCACATCCAACACATTTATAGCAGCCCTTCAAAAAAAATCATAATATTGCCAAAAGGTATACACTTGCTTTGTAAACCTCCAAAAAACATACACCCACCAGAACATGCTGTGGGGTGTTTTCAGGAGTCTGGGATTAATGGGCAGCTTCTGGTTGCCATGAAGTGCCAATACAAATCCCGGGATGATGCTAAGTCAAAGGCTTTCAACATGGGTGTTAGACTCAGCAGGAATATATACCATTACCTCTCTTCTTCATAGCTTTCATAACTGGATTAACATGTGCAACAATTGTGGAAATGGTATCACAAGCATTGGGTTGGTTAACTGATATTTGAAGATGATGCCAAATCAGGATGGAGCCTGGTGTAGCCTTCGAGTTCCACCAGTCCTCAGTCAAATCGTCCAACCCATGTTAGCAATGGAAAGCGGACGTTAAACGATGATGATGATGACATGGAGACACTTGGCTCAACAGACTCAAGGCAGTGGGCCCAGCCTGGCTGCAGAAATAACAGAATTTGCACATCTAAATAAATAGGATTCTTGTTGTGAGGTATGATGGTGGAAGGGAAAATGAGATAAAGAGGAAAAAGAGGAGAATGACAAAAAGGAAAGAGAAAAGATTACTAAAAAGAAAAGAGAAAACAAAGAATGAATAGGTCTATTAGAAGCATGCAAAATCTCTTCAGCATGGCTGCAGTCAAATTACTGATACAAGTAAAAAAAATAAAAGAATATATATATGTATATATTTGGCGTTAGGAAGGGCATCCAGCTGTAGAAACTCTGCCAAATCAGACTGGAGCCTGGTGTAGCCATCTGGTGTAGCCAGTCCTCAGTCAAATCGTCCAACCCATGCTAGCATGGAAAGCGGACGTTAAACGACGACGACGACGATATATATATATATATATATATATATATATATACATATATATATATATATATGTGAGAAAGTTGGTATGTGAAAGCACGTGGTTGGATGTATAAAAGATAAACAAGAGTGAAAAAACTACAGAAGGCTTGTGTTACATGGTTAAAGTATATATTTAAATTATGTCAGAAAAATGTTACAAAATTTTTTGACAATGTTTATATACCAAAAAATTTTATAACATTTTTCTGACATAATCTAAATATATACTTTAACCATGTAACACAAGCCTTCTGTAGTTTTTTCACTCTTGTTTATCTTTTATATATATATATATATATATATATATATATATATATATATATATATATATATATATGAAAGAAGGTTTGAAAATGCACTTATTTTTCAAAAATATTTATTTACTTAACCGGTTTCACTTTTTTAGAAAAAGATTATCAAAAGTCTTTGAGAATAATAAAAAATGTTAAAAAACAGTTTGAGTATTAAAATGCATATATACATTCTTTGATGATAAAATATATTTAAAGTATAAAGCTTTGTATGAACTTTGTAGTGTTACATACTGATTGTCACACATTCTCTGATATTAAGGTGAAATTGTTAAAAATACACATATGGAAAAATACATATACATATTCTTATACATATTCTTTGACAATCGAATAAAATTGAGGAGGAACTGACCTGGCCTTTTTCTCTTGTGTATATTGAGGGAATGTTTTACTGTCTTAAGAGACAGTATGACTGGCTAGCTGGGGTGGGAGGGAAGAAGAGTTAAAGAAGATTTTTTTATTTTTGGTTAGTCGGTGACAGTCTGTCATGGTTCACTGGTTTTTGGGACTGGTTTTGTGCACATCTCTATGTGTGTGTATATATGTGTGTTTGTGTCCGTGTGGGTGGGTGTGTGTGTGTGTGTGTGTGTGTGTGCCGTTTTTATTGGTCCCAGAGTTTATTGTGGAATGTGTATATGAGTGTGTGTTTGAGTGTTTTTTGTGTCGGTGGGGATGTTAGGTGTGTGTACGTGAGACTGTGCGTATATCTCTTTGTCTGAGTGTGTATGTGTTGTTTTGATCGTCCTTGTGGTGTGTGTGTGTGTGAGAGCAACCGTATGTATGTGTGAGGGTGTGTACGTATGTGTGCGTATGTGTGTGTATGTATGTGTGCATCTGTGTGTGTGCGTGGGAGTGTTTTGTGTGAGTGTGGGAGTGTGTGTGTGTCTCTCTGTCTGAGTGGGTGTGTTGTTTTAAATACCTTGTGGTGTGTGTGTGTGTGTGTGTGTGTGTAAGCAAACGTATGTGTGTGATGGTTCATATGTATGTGTATGTCTATGTCTGTATGTGTGCGTGTGTGGCATGTGTATATGAGTATGTGTGTGTTTTTTTATCTATGGTAGGATGGTGTGTGTATGTGTGTGCACGTTTGTGTGAGTGTGTATGTGTGTGATTAATATTTGTTAGGGTGTTGTGTGTGCGCATGTGTGTGTATGTGTATATGTGTTTGTTCGTGTGTGTGCGTGAGTGCGTTTGTGAGTGCGTGTGTTTGTGTGTTTTTTGTGTCGGTGGGGATGTTAGGTGTGTGTACATGAGACTGTGCGTATATCTATTTTTCTGAGTATGTATGTGTTGTTTTAATCGTCCTTGTGATGTGTGTGTGTGAGAGAGAGCGCAACCGTATGTATGTGTGAGGGTGTGTACATATGTGTGCGTCTGTGTGTGTATGTATGTGTGCATCTGTGTGTGTGCGTGGGAGTGTTTTGTGTGAATGTGGGAGTGTGTGTATACGTGAGTGTGTGTGTGTCTCTCTCTGTGTCTGAGTGAGTGTGTTGTTTTAAATACCCATTGTGGTGTGTGTGTGTGTGTGTAAGCAACCGTATGTGTGTGTGATGGTTCATATGTATGTGTATGTCTGTATGTGTACGTATGTTTATTTGTGTTGTGTGTTGGTGGGGGTGTTATATGTGTGTACGTGAGTTTGTGTGTGTCTCTAAGTATGTTTGTGTTTGAGTTGTCATTGTGGTGCGTGTGTGTGTGAGGGAGCAACTGTATGTGTGTGCATGAGGGTGTATGTGTGTGTGAGCATGTATGTGTGTGTTGTATTTATTAGGTGTCCTTGTACGTTGGGTTTATCCAGGTGAGGTGTATGTGTGTGCATGTGTGTTCCGTGTATGTTGGTACTGGGTATGCGTTTGTATGTGTGTGTACGTGGGTATGGTTTGTGTAGTTTCCTGGTGTATATGTGTACATGTGTGTGTGCGCTGTAATTGTGAGTGATTAGTTTTGTTTGTATTGTTAGTACAGTATATGTGTGTATACGTGTGCGTGTGTTTGTGTGAGTGCGTCTATGTGGCTTGTATTTGTCGGGGAGGTGTGTCATTGTGTGTGCATGCTTCTGTGCATGTGTGCTTGTGGGTGTCTGTTGTGATTGTTGGGATTGTATTGTGTGTGTTTTTCTTTTGAGTGTGTGTGTGACATTTTTACTGGGGAACAGGCGTATGGTGTTTGTATGTGTGTGTACATATGTATGCAAATATGCGTGTGTGAATATGATTTGTGGTTGCCGGAGTGGTGTGTAGGTGTGTGCATGTACCTGTTTACATATGTGTGTATGGGTGTTGGTTGTGGTTGCTACAATTGTATTGTAAGTATATATATGCATGTCTTTTTTCTTGAAATGTATGTGGGTTTGTGCTCTGGTGTGGAGATACTGTGATTGTGTGTGTGTGTATATATGTGTGTAAGTGTGTTCGTGTTGGAGGTTTGCATTGTATTGATGTGTGTGATTTTGCGTATCTGTGTGTCTTTGTTTTGGGCGTGCACCTGGGGAGGGGGCTTATGTTAGAGTATGTTGAGCTGTGGTCTGTATTTTTGAATAAGATTATTTTCCCTATTTATTCGTGTTTGGTCAGTGGTGTTGTCTGAGCATTGGTATAATGGGAAAACTAGGAATTTGGGGGACTTGTTTTGTGCACACAGATCTAAGTGCTCACTGAGTGGTATCTGTCTTGTGGTGGGATCCCTCAATTGTTGGCGGTGGACTGTCATCCTTTCTCTGAGAGTAAGGCTCGTTTGCCCTATGTATTCTTTGTGGCACCCTTCACACCTTATGGCATAAAGTAAATTTTTTGATGCGCAGGTGAAGTTATTTTTTATGACAAAAGTGTGTCCCGACTGGAATCTGTATGTTGTTCCTTCCATGAGGTGGATGCAGGTCCTGCAGTTGGAACGACCACATTTTTTGACAGTAGGTGGTGGGCTTGTGTTGGGCAATTTTGCATTCGTGAGTAGGTTTTTTAGGGATTTGGGTTGTCTTTTGCTTTTTATTATTTTATGGGTTGCGAGTACTCTTTTTAGACGTGGGTCTTGATTCAGTAGTGGGATGTTTTTGTATATTATTGTGTAAGCTTCTGCATTTCTAGGATTGTGTGTTGAGAGATATGGGAGACTATTTAACGTGCCGTGTATGTGTTTCGGTTTTCGCAGGTCATGGGTAGCATTTATTATATATATATATATATATATATATATATATATATATTTCTATATACACACACACACATACATATATATACATAGTTATATGTATCTATAAACACACACATGCAGACACATACACAAATACATATAAGAATCAACAGAATAGAAAGCGAAGTAGGCAAGCGCCTACTCTTTGGGGAAAGGACTGCTACTCCAAAGACACTGAGGGAAAAATCTGAGATTTGGTGTCAGAAGATATTTGATACCAGTGAGTGTGTGGAACTATTTTGTTGAACATTCAATGAAAGTCCACATCTATTGCACCCCGTCAGCAAAATAAAATGGATTGGTTGTCAATTATTCACTTTGTTGTCTCTTATTTTTATGTGTATGAATATATTTATATATATATATATATGCACTGTATGAATATAATGATCATATGGCACCTTGAACAAGTGTCTTCTACTATAGCTTCAGGTTGACCAAAGGCTTGTGAATGGATTTGGTAGGTGGAAACTGAAGGAAGCCCGTCATCGATAAATATATTCAGACACATCCAGCTGTAGAAACTCTGCCAATTGGAAATATGCTGTGCGTGAGAAGACCCAGCAAGCCAAGTGAGACCTAAATCTAAGGCCCAGCCAGTCCAATTATGCGTACCTTCCTTCCTTCATTGGACACTAATCTCCACTTGCGAAGACCAGTTGAGGCAAGTGAAATCGAAATAGAGTTAAATTGGACACTAATCTCCACTTGCGAAGACCAGTTGAGGCAAGTGAAATCGAAATAGAGTTAAATTGGACACTAATCTCCACTTGCGAAGACCAGTTGAGGCAAGTGAAATCGAAATAGAGTTAAATTGGATACTAATCTCCACTTGCGAAGACCAGTTGAGGCAAGTGAAATCGAAATAGAGTTAAATTGGACACTAATCTCCACTTGCGAAGACCAGTTGAGGCAAGTGAAATCGAAATAGAGTTAAATTGGATACTAATCTCCACTTGCGAAGACCTGTTGAGGCAAGTGAAATCGAAATAGAGTTAAATTGGACACTAAACTCCACTTGCGAAGACCTGTTGAGGCAAGTGAAATCGAAATAGAGTTAAATTGGATACTAAACTCCACTTGCGAAGACCAGTTGAGGCAAGTGAAATCGAAATCGAGTTAAATTGGATACTAAACTCCACTTGCGAAGACCTGTTGAGGCAAGTGAAATCGAAATCGAGTTAAATTGGATACTAAACTCCACTTGCGAAGACCAGTTGAGGCAAGTGAAATCGAAATCGAGTTAAATTGGATACTAAACTCCACTTGCGAAGACCTGTTGAGGCAAGTGAAATCGAAATCGAGTTAAATTGGATACTAAACTCCACTTGCGAAGACCTGTTTAGGCAAGTGAAATCGAAATAGAGTTAAATTGGATACTAAACTCCACTTGCGAAGACCAGTTGAGGCAAGTGAAATCGAAATAGAGTTAAATTGGATACTAAACTCCACTTGCGAAGACCTGTTTAGGCAAGTGAAATCGAAATAGAGTTAAATTGGATACTAAACTCCACTTGCGAAGACCTGTTGAGGCAAGTGAAATCGAAATAGAGTTAAATTGGATACTAAACTCCACTTGCGAAGACCTGTTGAGGCAAGTGAAATCGAAATCGAGTTAAATTGGATACTAAACTCCACTTGCGAAGACCAGTTGAGGCAAGTGAAATCGAAATCGAGTTAAATTGGATACTAAACTCCACTTGCGAAGACCTGTTGAGGCAAGTGAAATCGAAATCGAGTTAAATTGGATACTAAACTCCACTTGCGAAGACCTGTTGAGGCAAGTGAAATCGAAATCGAGTTAAATTGGATACTAATCTCCACTTGCGAAGACCAGTTGAGGCAAGTGAAATCGAAATCGAGTTAAATTGGATACTAAACTCCACTTGCGAAGACCTGTTGAGGCAAGTGAAATCGAAATCGAGTTAAATTGGATACTAAACTCCACTTGCGAAGACCTGTTGAGGCAAGTGAAATCGAAATCGAGTTAAATTGGATACTAAACTCCACTTGCGAAGACCTGTTGAGGCAAGTGAAATCGAAATAGAGTTAAATTGGATACTAAACTCCACTTGCGAAGACCTGTTGAGGCAAGTGAAATCGAAATCGAGTTAAATTGGATACTAAACTCCACTTGCGAAGACCTGTTGAGGCAAGTGAAATCGAAATCGAGTTAAATTGGATACTAAACTCCACTTGCGAAGACCTGTTGAGGCAAGTGAAATCGAAATAGAGTTAAATTGGATACTAAACTCCACTTGCGAAGACCTGTTGAGGCAAGTGAAATCGAAATCGAGTTAAATTGGATACTAAACTCCACTTGCGAAGACCTGTTGAGGCAAGTGAAATCGAAATAGAGTTAAATTGGATACTAAACTCCACTTGCGAAGACCTGTTGAGGCAAGTGAAATCGAAATAGAGTTAAATTGGATACTAAACTCCACTTGCGAAGACCTGTTGAGGCAAGTGAAATCGAAATAGAGTTAAATTGGATACTAAACTCCACTTGCGAAGACCTGTTGAGGCAAGTGAAATCGAAATAGAGTTAAATTGGATACTAAACTCCACTTGCGAAGACCTGTTGAGGCAAGTGAAGTCGAAATAGAGTTAAATTGGATACTAAACTCCACTTGCGAAGACCTGTTGAGGCAAGTGAAATCGAAATCGAGTTAAATTGGATACTAAACTCCACTTGCGAAGACCTGTTGAGGCAAGTGAAATCGAAATCGAGTTAAATTGGATACTAAACTCCACTTGCGAAGACCTGTTGAGGCAAGTGAAATCGAAATAGAGTTAAATTGGATACTAAACTCCACTTGCGAAGACCTGTTGAGGCAAGTGAAATCGAAATCGAGTTAAATTGGATACTAAACTCCACTTGCGAAGACCTGTTGAGGCAAGTGAAATCGAAATAGAGTTAAATTGGATACTAAACTCCACTTGCGAAGACCTGTTGAGGCAAGTGAAATCGAAATAGAGTTAAATTGGATACTAAACTCCACTTGCGAAGACCTGTTGAGGCAAGTGAAATCGAAATAGAGTTAAATTGGATACTAAACTCCACTTGCGAAGACCTGTTGAGGCAAGTGAAATCGAAATAGAGTTAAATTGGATACTAAACTCCACTTGCGAAGACCTGTTGAGGCAAGTGAAGTCGAAATAGAGTTAAATTGGATACTAAACTCCACTTGCGAAGACCAGTTGAGGCAAGTGAAATCGAAATCGAGTTAAATTGGATACTAAACTCCACTTGCGAAGACCTGTTGAGGCAAGTGAAATCGAAATAGAGTTAAATTGGACACTAAACTCCACTTGCGAAGACCTGTTGAGGCAAGTGAAATCGAAATAGAGTTAAATTGGACACTAAACTCCACTTGCGAAGACCTGTTGAGGCAAGTGAAATCGAAATAGAGTTAAATTGGATACTAAACTCCACTTGCGAAGACCAGTTGAGGCAAGTGAAATCGAAATCGAGTTAAATTGGATACTAAACTCCACTTGCGAAGACCTGTTGAGGCAAGTGAAATCGAAATCGAGTTAAATTGGATACTAAACTCCACTTGCGAAGACCTGTTTAGGCAAGTGAAATCGAAATAGAGTTAAATTGGATACTAAACTCCACTTGCGAAGACCAGTTGAGGCAAGTGAAATCGAAATAGAGTTAAATTGGATACTAAACTCCACTTGCGAAGACCTGTTTAGGCAAGTGAAATCGAAATAGAGTTAAATTGGATACTAAACTCCACTTGCGAAGACCTGTTGAGGCAAGTGAAATCGAAATAGAGTTAAATTGGATACTAAACTCCACTTGCGAAGACCTGTTGAGGCAAGTGAAATCGAAATCGAGTTAAATTGGATACTAAACTCCACTTGCGAAGACCAGTTGAGGCAAGTGAAATCGAAATCGAGTTAAATTGGATACTAAACTCCACTTGCGAAGACCTGTTGAGGCAAGTGAAATCGAAATCGAGTTAAATTGGATACTAAACTCCACTTGCGAAGACCTGTTGAGGCAAGTGAAATCGAAATCGAGTTAAATTGGATACTAATCTCCACTTGCGAAGACCAGTTGAGGCAAGTGAAATCGAAATCGAGTTAAATTGGATACTAAACTCCACTTGCGAAGACCTGTTGAGGCAAGTGAAATCGAAATCGAGTTAAATTGGATACTAAACTCCACTTGCGAAGACCTGTTGAGGCAAGTGAAATCGAAATCGAGTTAAATTGGATACTAAACTCCACTTGCGAAGACCTGTTGAGGCAAGTGAAATCGAAATAGAGTTAAATTGGATACTAAACTCCACTTGCGAAGACCTGTTGAGGCAAGTGAAATCGAAATCGAGTTAAATTGGATACTAAACTCCACTTGCGAAGACCTGTTGAGGCAAGTGAAATCGAAATCGAGTTAAATTGGATACTAAACTCCACTTGCGAAGACCTGTTGAGGCAAGTGAAATCGAAATAGAGTTAAATTGGATACTAAACTCCACTTGCGAAGACCTGTTGAGGCAAGTGAAATCGAAATCGAGTTAAATTGGATACTAAACTCCACTTGCGAAGACCTGTTGAGGCAAGTGAAATCGAAATAGAGTTAAATTGGATACTAAACTCCACTTGCGAAGACCTGTTGAGGCAAGTGAAATCGAAATAGAGTTAAATTGGATACTAAACTCCACTTGCGAAGACCTGTTGAGGCAAGTGAAATCGAAATAGAGTTAAATTGGATACTAAACTCCACTTGCGAAGACCTGTTGAGGCAAGTGAAATCGAAATAGAGTTAAATTGGATACTAAACTCCACTTGCGAAGACCTGTTGAGGCAAGTGAAGTCGAAATAGAGTTAAATTGGATACTAAACTCCACTTGCGAAGACCTGTTGAGGCAAGTGAAATCGAAATCGAGTTAAATTGGATACTAAACTCCACTTGCGAAGACCTGTTGAGGCAAGTGAAATCGAAATCGAGTTAAATTGGATACTAAACTCCACTTGCGAAGACCTGTTGAGGCAAGTGAAATCGAAATAGAGTTAAATTGGATACTAAACTCCACTTGCGAAGACCTGTTGAGGCAAGTGAAATCGAAATCGAGTTAAATTGGATACTAAACTCCACTTGCGAAGACCTGTTGAGGCAAGTGAAATCGAAATAGAGTTAAATTGGATACTAAACTCCACTTGCGAAGACCTGTTGAGGCAAGTGAAATCGAAATAGAGTTAAATTGGATACTAAACTCCACTTGCGAAGACCTGTTGAGGCAAGTGAAATCGAAATAGAGTTAAATTGGATACTAAACTCCACTTGCGAAGACCTGTTGAGGCAAGTGAAATCGAAATAGAGTTAAATTGGATACTAAACTCCACTTGCGAAGACCTGTTGAGGCAAGTGAAGTCGAAATAGAGTTAAATTGGATACTAAACTCCACTTGCGAAGACCAGTTGAGGCAAGTGAAATCGAAATCGAGTTAAATTGGATACTAAACTCCACTTGCGAAGACCTGTTGAGGCAAGTGAAATCGAAATAGAGTTAAATTGGACACTAAACTCCACTTGCGAAGACCTGTTGAGGCAAGTGAAATCGAAATAGAGTTAAATTGGATACTAAACTCCACTTGCGAAGACCTGTTGAGGCAAGTGAAATCGAAATAGAGTTAAATTGGACACTAAACTCCACTTGCGAAGACCTGTTGAGGCAAGTGAAATCGAAATAGAGTTAAATTGGATACTAAACTCCACTTGCGAAGACCTGTTGAGGCAAGTGAAATCGAAATAGAGTTAAATTGGACACTAAACTCCACTTGCGAAGACCTGTTGAGGCAAGTGAAATCGAAATAGAGTTAAATTGGATACTAAACTCCACTTGCGAAGACCTGTTTAGGCAAGTGAAATCGAAATAGAGTTAAATTGGATACTAAACTCCACTTGCGAAGACCTGTTTAGGCAAGTGAAATCGAAATAGAGTTAAATTGGACACTAAACTCCACTTGCGAAGACCAGTTGAGGCAAGTGAAATCGAAATCGAGTTAAATTGGATACTAAACTCCACTTGCGAAGACCTGTTGAGGCAAGTGAAATCGAAATAGAGTTAAATTGGATACTAAACTCCACTTGCGAAGACCAGTTGAGGCAAGTGAAATCGAAATAGAGTTAAATTGGATACTAAACTCCACTTGCGAAGACCTGTTGAGGCAAGTGAAATCGAAATCGAGTTAAATTGGATACTAAACTCCACTTGCGAAGACCAGTTGAGGCAAGTGAAATCGAAATCGAGTTAAATTGGATACTAAACTCCACTTGCGAAGACCTGTTGAGGCAAGTGAAATCGAAATAGAGTTAAATTGGACACTAAACTCCACTTGCGAAGACCTGTTGAGGCAAGTGAAATCGAAATAGAGTTAAATTGGATACTAAACTCCACTTGCGAAGACCTGTTGAGGCAAGTGAAATCGAAATAGAGTTAAATTGGATACTAAACTCCACTTGCGAAGACCTGTTGAGGCAAGTGAAATCGAAATAGAGTTAAATTGGATACTAAACTCCACTTGCGAAGACCTGTTGAGGCAAGTGAAGTCGAAATAGAGTTAAATTGGATACTAAACTCCACTTGCGAAGACCAGTTGAGGCAAGTGAAATCGAAATCGAGTTAAATTGGATACTAAACTCCACTTGCGAAGACCTGTTGAGGCAAGTGAAATCGAAATAGAGTTAAATTGGACACTAAACTCCACTTGCGAAGACCTGTTGAGGCAAGTGAAATCGAAATAGAGTTAAATTGGATACTAAACTCCACTTGCGAAGACCTGTTGAGGCAAGTGAAATCGAAATAGAGTTAAATTGGACACTAAACTCCACTTGCGAAGACCTGTTGAGGCAAGTGAAATCGAAATAGAGTTAAATTGGATACTAAACTCCACTTGCGAAGACCTGTTGAGGCAAGTGAAATCGAAATAGAGTTAAATTGGACACTAAACTCCACTTGCGAAGACCTGTTGAGGCAAGTGAAATCGAAATAGAGTTAAATTGGATACTAAACTCCACTTGCGAAGACCTGTTTAGGCAAGTGAAATCGAAATAGAGTTAAATTGGATACTAAACTCCACTTGCGAAGACCTGTTGAGGCAAGTGAAATCGAAATAGAGTTAAATTGGATACTAAACTCCACTTGCGAAGACCTGTTGAGGCAAGTGAAATCGAAATAGAGTTAAATTGGATACTAAACTCCACTTGCGAAGACCTGTTGAGGCAAGTGAAATCGAAATAGAGTTAAATTGGATACTAAACTCCACTTGCGAAGACCTGTTGAGGCAAGTGAAATCGAAATAGAGTTAAATTGGATACTAAACTCCACTTGCGAAGACCTGTTGAGGCAAGTGAAATCGAAATAAAGTTAAATTGGACACTAAACTCCACTTGCGAAGACCTGTTGAGGCAAGTGAAATCGAAATAGAGTTAAATTGGATACTAAACTCCACTTGCGAAGACCTGTTGAGGCAAGTGAAATCGAAATAGAGTTAAATTGGACACTAAACTCCACTTGCGAAGACCTGTTGAGGCAAGTGAAATCGAAATCGAGTTAAATTGGACACTAAATTCCACTTGCGAAGACCTGTTGAGGCAAGTGAAATCGAAATAGAGTTAAATTGGATACTAAACTCCACTTGCGAAGACCTGTTGAGGCAAGTGAAATCGAAATAGAGTTAAATTGGATACTAAACTCCACTTGCGAAGACCTGTTGAGGCAAGTGAAATCGAAATAGAGTTAAATTGGATACTAAACTCCACTTGCGAAGACCTGTTGAGGCAAGTGAAATCGAAATAGAGTTAAATTGGACACTAAACTCCACTTGCGAAGACCTGTTGAGGCAAGTGAAATCGAAATAGAGTTAAATTGGATACTAAACTCCACTTGCGAAGACCTGTTGAGGCAAGTGAAATCGAAATAGAGTTAAATTGGATACTAAACTCCACTTGCGAAGACCTGTTGAGGCAAGTGAAATCGAAATAGAGTTAAATTGGATACTAAACTCCACTTGCGAAGACCTGTTGAGGCAAGTGAAATCGAAATAGAGTTAAATTGGATACTAAACTCCACTTGCGAAGACCTGTTGAGGCAAGTGAAATCGAAATAGAGTTAAATTGGACACTAAACTCCACTTGCGAAGACCTGTTGAGGCAAGTGAAATCGAAATAGAGTTAAATTGGATACTAAACTCCACTTGCGAAGACCTGTTGAGGCAAGTGAAATCGAAATAGAGTTAAATTGGATACTAAACTCCACTTGCGAAGACCTGTTGAGGCAAGTGAAATCGAAATAGAGTTAAATTGGATACTAAACTCCACTTGCGAAGACCTGTTGAGGCAAGTGAAGTCGAAATAGAGTTAAATTGGATACTAAACTCCACTTGCGAAGACCAGTTGAGGCAAGTGAAATCGAAATCGAGTTAAATTGGATACTAAACTCCACTTGCGAAGACCTGTTGAGGCAAGTGAAATCGAAATAGAGTTAAATTGGACACTAAACTCCACTTGCGAAGACCTGTTGAGGCAAGTGAAATCGAAATAGAGTTAAATTGGATACTAAACTCCACTTGCGAAGACCTGTTGAGGCAAGTGAAGTCGAAATAGAGTTAAATTGGATACTAAACTCCACTTGCGAAGACCTGTTGAGGCAAGTGAAATCGAAATCGAGTTAAATTGGATACTAAACTCCACTTGCGAAGACCTGTTGAGGCAAGTGAAATCGAAATCGAGTTAAATTGGATACTAAACTCCACTTGCGAAGACCTGTTGAGGCAAGTGAAATCGAAATAGAGTTAAATTGGATACTAAACTCCACTTGCGAAGACCTGTTGAGGCAAGTGAAATCGAAATCGAGTTAAATTGGATACTAAACTCCACTTGCGAAGACCTGTTGAGGCAAGTGAAATCGAAATAGAGTTAAATTGGATACTAAACTCCACTTGCGAAGACCTGTTGAGGCAAGTGAAATCGAAATAGAGTTAAATTGGATACTAAACTCCACTTGCGAAGACCTGTTGAGGCAAGTGAAATCGAAATAGAGTTAAATTGGATACTAAACTCCACTTGCGAAGACCTGTTGAGGCAAGTGAAATCGAAATAGAGTTAAATTGGATACTAAACTCCACTTGCGAAGACCTGTTGAGGCAAGTGAAGTCGAAATAGAGTTAAATTGGATACTAAACTCCACTTGCGAAGACCAGTTGAGGCAAGTGAAATCGAAATCGAGTTAAATTGGATACTAAACTCCACTTGCGAAGACCTGTTGAGGCAAGTGAAATCGAAATAGAGTTAAATTGGACACTAAACTCCACTTGCGAAGACCTGTTGAGGCAAGTGAAATCGAAATAGAGTTAAATTGGATACTAAACTCCACTTGCGAAGACCTGTTGAGGCAAGTGAAATCGAAATAGAGTTAAATTGGACACTAAACTCCACTTGCGAAGACCTGTTGAGGCAAGTGAAATCGAAATAGAGTTAAATTGGATACTAAACTCCACTTGCGAAGACCTGTTGAGGCAAGTGAAATCGAAATAGAGTTAAATTGGACACTAAACTCCACTTGCGAAGACCTGTTGAGGCAAGTGAAATCGAAATAGAGTTAAATTGGATACTAAACTCCACTTGCGAAGACCTGTTTAGGCAAGTGAAATCGAAATAGAGTTAAATTGGATACTAAACTCCACTTGCGAAGACCTGTTTAGGCAAGTGAAATCGAAATAGAGTTAAATTGGACACTAAACTCCACTTGCGAAGACCAGTTGAGGCAAGTGAAATCGAAATCGAGTTAAATTGGATACTAAACTCCACTTGCGAAGACCTGTTGAGGCAAGTGAAATCGAAATAGAGTTAAATTGGATACTAAACTCCACTTGCGAAGACCAGTTGAGGCAAGTGAAATCGAAATAGAGTTAAATTGGATACTAAACTCCACTTGCGAAGACCTGTTGAGGCAAGTGAAATCGAAATCGAGTTAAATTGGATACTAAACTCCACTTGCGAAGACCAGTTGAGGCAAGTGAAATCGAAATCGAGTTAAATTGGATACTAAACTCCACTTGCGAAGACCTGTTGAGGCAAGTGAAATCGAAATAGAGTTAAATTGGACACTAAACTCCACTTGCGAAGACCTGTTGAGGCAAGTGAAATCGAAATAGAGTTAAATTGGATACTAAACTCCACTTGCGAAGACCTGTTGAGGCAAGTGAAATCGAAATAGAGTTAAATTGGATACTAAACTCCACTTGCGAAGACCTGTTGAGGCAAGTGAAATCGAAATAGAGTTAAATTGGATACTAAACTCCACTTGCGAAGACCTGTTGAGGCAAGTGAAGTCGAAATAGAGTTAAATTGGATACTAAACTCCACTTGCGAAGACCAGTTGAGGCAAGTGAAATCGAAATCGAGTTAAATTGGATACTAAACTCCACTTGCGAAGACCTGTTGAGGCAAGTGAAATCGAAATAGAGTTAAATTGGACACTAAACTCCACTTGCGAAGACCTGTTGAGGCAAGTGAAATCGAAATAGAGTTAAATTGGATACTAAACTCCACTTGCGAAGACCTGTTGAGGCAAGTGAAATCGAAATAGAGTTAAATTGGACACTAAACTCCACTTGCGAAGACCTGTTGAGGCAAGTGAAATCGAAATAGAGTTAAATTGGATACTAAACTCCACTTGCGAAGACCTGTTGAGGCAAGTGAAATCGAAATAGAGTTAAATTGGACACTAAACTCCACTTGCGAAGACCTGTTGAGGCAAGTGAAATCGAAATAGAGTTAAATTGGATACTAAACTCCACTTGCGAAGACCTGTTTAGGCAAGTGAAATCGAAATAGAGTTAAATTGGATACTAAACTCCACTTGCGAAGACCTGTTGAGGCAAGTGAAATCGAAATAGAGTTAAATTGGATACTAAACTCCACTTGCGAAGACCTGTTGAGGCAAGTGAAATCGAAATAGAGTTAAATTGGATACTAAACTCCACTTGCGAAGACCTGTTGAGGCAAGTGAAATCGAAATAGAGTTAAATTGGATACTAAACTCCACTTGCGAAGACCTGTTGAGGCAAGTGAAATCGAAATAGAGTTAAATTGGATACTAAACTCCACTTGCGAAGACCTGTTGAGGCAAGTGAAATCGAAATAAAGTTAAATTGGACACTAAACTCCACTTGCGAAGACCTGTTGAGGCAAGTGAAATCGAAATAGAGTTAAATTGGATACTAAACTCCACTTGCGAAGACCTGTTGAGGCAAGTGAAATCGAAATAGAGTTAAATTGGACACTAAACTCCACTTGCGAAGACCTGTTGAGGCAAGTGAAATCGAAATCGAGTTAAATTGGACACTAAATTCCACTTGCGAAGACCTGTTGAGGCAAGTGAAATCGAAATAGAGTTAAATTGGATACTAAACTCCACTTGCGAAGACCTGTTGAGGCAAGTGAAATCGAAATAGAGTTAAATTGGATACTAAACTCCACTTGCGAAGACCTGTTGAGGCAAGTGAAATCGAAATAGAGTTAAATTGGATACTAAACTCCACTTGCGAAGACCTGTTGAGGCAAGTGAAATCGAAATAGAGTTAAATTGGACACTAAACTCCACTTGCGAAGACCTGTTGAGGCAAGTGAAATCGAAATAGAGTTAAATTGGATACTAAACTCCACTTGCGAAGACCTGTTGAGGCAAGTGAAATCGAAATAGAGTTAAATTGGATACTAAACTCCACTTGCGAAGACCTGTTGAGGCAAGTGAAATCGAAATAGAGTTAAATTGGATACTAAACTCCACTTGCGAAGACCTGTTGAGGCAAGTGAAATCGAAATAGAGTTAAATTGGATACTAAACTCCACTTGCGAAGACCTGTTGAGGCAAGTGAAATCGAAATAGAGTTAAATTGGACACTAAACTCCACTTGCGAAGACCTGTTGAGGCAAGTGAAATCGAAATAGAGTTAAATTGGATACTAAACTCCACTTGCGAAGACCTGTTGAGGCAAGTGAAATCGAAATAGAGTTAAATTGGATACTAAACTCCACTTGCGAAGACCTGTTGAGGCAAGTGAAATCGAAATAGAGTTAAATTGGATACTAAACTCCACTTGCGAAGACCTGTTGAGGCAAGTGAAGTCGAAATAGAGTTAAATTGGATACTAAACTCCACTTGCGAAGACCAGTTGAGGCAAGTGAAATCGAAATCGAGTTAAATTGGATACTAAACTCCACTTGCGAAGACCTGTTGAGGCAAGTGAAATCGAAATAGAGTTAAATTGGACACTAAACTCCACTTGCGAAGACCTGTTGAGGCAAGTGAAATCGAAATAGAGTTAAATTGGATACTAAACTCCACTTGCGAAGACCTGTTGAGGCAAGTGAAATCGAAATAGAGTTAAATTGGATACTAAACTCCACTTGCGAAGACCTGTTGAGGCAAGTGAAATCGAAATCGAGTTAAATTGGATACTAAACTCCACTTGCGAAGACCTGTTGAGGCAAGTGAAATCGAAATCGAGTTAAATTGGATACTAAACTCCACTTGCGAAGACCTGTTGAGGCAAGTGAAATCGAAATCGAGTTAAATTGGATACTAAACTCCACTTGCGAAGACCTGTTGAGGCAAGTGAAATCGAAATAGAGTTAAATTGGATACTAAACTCCACTTGCGAAGACCTGTTGAGGCAAGTGAAATCGAAATCGAGTTAAATTGGATACTAAACTCCACTTGCGAAGACCTGTTGAGGCAAGTGAAATCGAAATAGAGTTAAATTGGATACTAAACTCCACTTGCGAAGACCTGTTGAGGCAAGTGAAATCGAAATAGAGTTAAATTGGATACTAAACTCCACTTGCGAAGACCTGTTGAGGCAAGTGAAATCGAAATAGAGTTAAATTGGATACTAAACTCCACTTGCGAAGACCTGTTGAGGCAAGTGAAATCGAAATAGAGTTAAATTGGACACTAAACTCCACTTGCGAAGACCTGTTGAGGCAAGTGAAATCGAAATAGAGTTAAATTGGATACTAAACTCCACTTGCGAAGACCTGTTGAGGCAAGTGAAATCGAAATAGAGTTAAATTGGATACTAAACTCCACTTGCGAAGACCTGTTGAGGCAAGTGAAATCGAAATAGAGTTAAATTGGATACTAAACTCCACTTGCGAAGACCTGTTGAGGCAAGTGAAGTCGAAATAGAGTTAAATTGGATACTAAACTCCACTTGCGAAGACCAGTTGAGGCAAGTGAAATCGAAATCGAGTTAAATTGGATACTAAACTCCACTTGCGAAGACCTGTTGAGGCAAGTGAAATCGAAATAGAGTTAAATTGGACACTAAACTCCACTTGTGAAGACCTGTTGAGGCAAGTGAAATCGAAATAGAGTTAAATTGGATACTAAACTCCACTTGCGAAGACCTGTTGAGGCAAGTGAAATCGAAATAGAGTTAAATTGGACACTAAACTCCACTTGCGAAGACCTGTTGAGGCAAGTGAAATCGAAATAGAGTTAAATTGGATACTAAACTCCACTTGCGAAGACCTGTTGAGGCAAGTGAAATCGAAATAGAGTTAAATTGGACACTAAACTCCACTTGCGAAGACCTGTTGAGGCAAGTGAAATCGAAATAGAGTTAAATTGGATACTAAACTCCACTTGCGAAGACCTGTTTAGGCAAGTGAAATCGAAATAGAGTTAAATTGGATACTAAACTCCACTTGCGAAGACCTGTTGAGGCAAGTGAAATCGAAATAGAGTTAAATTGGATACTAAACTCCACTTGCGAAGACCTGTTGAGGCAAGTGAAATCGAAATAGAGTTAAATTGGATACTAAACTCCACTTGCGAAGACCTGTTGAGGCAAGTGAAATCGAAATAGAGTTAAATTGGATACTAAACTCCACTTGCGAAGACCTGTTGAGGCAAGTGAAATCGAAATAGAGTTAAATTGGATACTAAACTCCACTTGCGAAGACCTGTTGAGGCAAGTGAAATCGAAATAAAGTTAAATTGGACACTAAACTCCACTTGCGAAGACCTGTTGAGGCAAGTGAAATCGAAATAGAGTTAAATTGGATACTAAACTCCACTTGCGAAGACCTGTTGAGGCAAGTGAAATCGAAATAGAGTTAAATTGGACACTAAACTCCACTTGCGAAGACCTGTTGAGGCAAGTGAAATCGAAATCGAGTTAAATTGGACACTAAATTCCACTTGCGAAGACCTGTTGAGGCAAGTGAAATCGAAATAGAGTTAAATTGGATACTAAACTCCACTTGCGAAGACCTGTTGAGGCAAGTGAAATCGAAATAGAGTTAAATTGGATACTAAACTCCACTTGCGAAGACCTGTTGAGGCAAGTGAAATCGAAATAGAGTTAAATTGGATACTAAACTCCACTTGCGAAGACCTGTTGAGGCAAGTGAAATCGAAATAGAGTTAAATTGGACACTAAACTCCACTTGCGAAGACCTGTTGAGGCAAGTGAAATCGAAATAGAGTTAAATTGGATACTAAACTCCACTTGCGAAGACCTGTTGAGGCAAGTGAAATCGAAATAGAGTTAAATTGGATACTAAACTCCACTTGCGAAGACCTGTTGAGGCAAGTGAAATCGAAATAGAGTTAAATTGGATACTAAACTCCACTTGCGAAGACCTGTTGAGGCAAGTGAAATCGAAATAGAGTTAAATTGGATACTAAACTCCACTTGCGAAGACCTGTTGAGGCAAGTGAAATCGAAATAGAGTTAAATTGGACACTAAACTCCACTTGCGAAGACCTGTTGAGGCAAGTGAAATCGAAATAGAGTTAAATTGGATACTAAACTCCACTTGCGAAGACCTGTTGAGGCAAGTGAAATCGAAATAGAGTTAAATTGGATACTAAACTCCACTTGCGAAGACCTGTTGAGGCAAGTGAAATCGAAATAGAGTTAAATTGGATACTAAACTCCACTTGCGAAGACCTGTTGAGGCAAGTGAAGTCGAAATAGAGTTAAATTGGATACTAAACTCCACTTGCGAAGACCAGTTGAGGCAAGTGAAATCGAAATCGAGTTAAATTGGATACTAAACTCCACTTGCGAAGACCTGTTGAGGCAAGTGAAATCGAAATAGAGTTAAATTGGACACTAAACTCCACTTGCGAAGACCTGTTGAGGCAAGTGAAATCGAAATAGAGTTAAATTGGATACTAAACTCCACTTGCGAAGACCTGTTGAGGCAAGTGAAATCGAAATAGAGTTAAATTGGACACTAAACTCCACTTGCGAAGACCTGTTGAGGCAAGTGAAATCGAAATAGAGTTAAATTGGATACTAAACTCCACTTGCGAAGACCTGTTGAGGCAAGTGAAATCGAAATAGAGTTAAATTGGACACTAAACTCCACTTGCGAAGACCTGTTGAGGCAAGTGAAATCGAAATAGAGTTAAATTGGATACTAAACTCCACTTGCGAAGACCTGTTTAGGCAAGTGAAATCGAAATAGAGTTAAATTGGATACTAAACTCCACTTGCGAAGACCTGTTGAGGCAAGTGAAATCGAAATAGAGTTAAATTGGATACTAAACTCCACTTGCGAAGACCTGTTGAGGCAAGTGAAATCGAAATAGAGTTAAATTGGATACTAAACTCCACTTGCGAAGACCTGTTGAGGCAAGTGAAATCGAAATAGAGTTAAATTGGATACTAAACTCCACTTGCGAAGACCTGTTGAGGCAAGTGAAATCGAAATAGAGTTAAATTGGATACTAAACTCCACTTGCGAAGACCTGTTGAGGCAAGTGAAATCGAAATAAAGTTAAATTGGACACTAAACTCCACTTGCGAAGACCTGTTGAGGCAAGTGAAATCGAAATAGAGTTAAATTGGATACTAAACTCCACTTGCGAAGACCTGTTGAGGCAAGTGAAATCGAAATAGAGTTAAATTGGACACTAAACTCCACTTGCGAAGACCTGTTGAGGCAAGTGAAATCGAAATCGAGTTAAATTGGACACTAAATTCCACTTGCGAAGACCTGTTGAGGCAAGTGAAATCGAAATAGAGTTAAATTGGATACTAAACTCCACTTGCGAAGACCTGTTGAGGCAAGTGAAATCGAAATAGAGTTAAATTGGATACTAAACTCCACTTGCGAAGACCTGTTGAGGCAAGTGAAATCGAAATAGAGTTAAATTGGATACTAAACTCCACTTGCGAAGACCTGTTGAGGCAAGTGAAATCGAAATAGAGTTAAATTGGATACTAAACTCCACTTGCGAAGACCTGTTGAGGCAAGTGAAATCAAAATCAAGTTAAATTTGACGACTGGCACCCATGCCAACATCGTCTCCCTCATTGGACACGAGACTCAGCTTGCGAAGACTTATTGGGGCAAGCGAAAGCGAAATTGTGACGGCACCTGTGCCCAGCATCGCCTTTCTGGCACTTGTGCCCGCGGCATGTGTAAGGACTTTCAAGCGAGATCGTTGCCAGTGCCCCTGGACTGGCTCTTGTGCGGGTGGCAAATAAAATACACTATTTTGAGCGTGGCCATTGCCAGTACCGCCTGACTGGCCTTCGTGCCGGTGGCACGTAAAAGCACCCTCTGCACTCTCTGAGTGGTTGGCGTTAGGAAGGGCATCCAGCTGTAGAAACTCTGCCAAATCAGATTGGAGCCTGGTGTAGCCATCCGGTTTCACCAGTCCTCAGTCAAATCGTCCAACCCATGCTAGCATGGAAAGCGGACGTTAAACGACGACGATGATGATGATGATGATGATACACATACACATAAAAATAACAGAGACAACAAAGTGAATAATTGACAACCAATCCATTTTATTTTGCTGACGGGGTGCAATAGATGTGGACTTTCATTGAATGTTCAACAAAATAGTTCCACACACTCACTGGTATCAAATATCTTCTGACACCAAATCTCAGATTTTTCCCTCATTGTCTTTGGAGTAGCAGCCCTTTCCCCAAAGAGTACATTTCATTGCTTTATCTTCCCAGTTTGTAAACTCACATATAGTTATGAGTTATGCGTAAACAAACTGGTAAACAGGTTCTTTATGTGTGCATGTGTGTGTGTGTACATGCATATATGTATATATGTGTGTATATATGTATATATGTGTGTGTGTATATATATATATATATATATATATATATATATATATATATATATATATATATATATATATATATATGTATGTGTATATATATATATATATATATATATATATATATATATATATATATACATATATATATATGTATGTGTATATATATATATATATATATATATATATATATATATATATATATATATATATATATATATATATATACATATATATATATATATATATATATATATATATATATATATATATATATATATATATATATATATATATGTATGTATGTATGGATGTGATTCTAATTTATGGTATAACATTGCAGATAGCTGTTTTTTATTAATTTTATATATATATATATATATATATATATATATATATATATAATAATTTTCCCAGAGGATATATATATATATATATATATATATATATATCTGTGTGTGTGTGTGTGTGTGTGTGTGTGTGTGTGTGTGTAAAATTAATAAAAACAGCTGTCCGCAACGTTATACCATAAAGGAAAAGTACACCTACATCGTTACATGCTTTGTAACAGCATTTTAACTCCTATTTCTAGGAATGTAAATGTTGTTCACACCCTTAGCCAAGTTTAGTTGACAATTATGTGTGTGTGTGCGTATACATATATATACATATTTATATACACAACCACTGGACATTTTTGCTGTTGATGAAATTTTAACCATAGATAATAGACACAAATGAAGTAATATTTCAAAAAAAGCAACAGGATATCCAGGGGTGATGCAGTAACAACTGTTTCAAGCAGCTCCATTTAATTGAACAATGCAATCATTTACATCAACTTAAATGCAGGGCTATCCTCAGTTGCATAAATAAATAAATAGAATTTTTTTTAATCAGTCGGACACATTTACTCTTTACTTGTTTCAGTCATTTGACTGCGGTTAAAGGATAAAAGAAACTAACTCTTAGTTGTAGGAGTGAGATGTTTCACTATTTGATCCGCCCGCCACCTCATCCTCTAACCTCCTTCATCACTATAAATCTTCGTTACCCACCTACCCACACGTGACATTGTGTTATTTTCTTCTCTAATACTACCAAACTGAACAAACAAATTCGTTTTATGACCAGCAAGGGTCATAGAATCATGGAGGTGTACACCTCGTTGTCTTTTGAATGTTTTTGAATGTAGTTCATGCATTCACCTTATGAAAACGGTTTTATCTAATAATGATGTAATGTCTCGATTAAATCAATTAAAAATCAGTTGGAAACAGCTCTAGTGAACTGATACATTATCATTATGTTGTTATATACATATATATACACACACACACATAAACACATATTCATCAATAATAAATGTATATATATATATATATATATATATATATATATATATATATACATATATTTATATGTATGTATGTATGGATGTGTATATATATATATATATATATATATATATGAGCATATTCATGTATACATACATATATGTACATACCTACATCTAGATGTATATATAGATGCATATCCAGGTACAGGACGTCAAAAAACGTGGACAAAAAAGGAACGGGAACATAAACAAAGCACAAAAAACAGACTTTCTTTTACGGACATATGTATATATATATATATATATATATATATATATATGTATATATGTTTAGCATGGTACATGGCTCAGTGGTTAGAGCGTCAAGCTTACGATCGTGAGGTTGTGAGTTCAAATCCCGGACCGGGCTGTGTGTTGTGTTCTTGAGCAAGACACTTTATTTCACGCTGCTCCAGTTCACTCAGCTGTAGAAATGAGTTGTGACATCACAGGTGCCAAGCTGTATCGGCCCCTTTGCCTTTCCCTTGGACAACACTGGTAGCATGGAGAGGGGAGGCCGGTATGCATGGGCGACTTCTGGTCTTCCTTAAACATCCTTGCCTGGAGTTGTGCCTGAGAGGGGAACTTTCTAGGTGCAATCCCATGGTCAGTCATGACAGAAGGGTGTCTCAGCTTATATATGTTTATGTGTGTGTGTTGGTATGGGTGAGGTAAAGTTAGTAACCGGGGGTAAAATGAGTAATTTCCAGAATAAATTAAATATATTATTCCTCCAAAGCATCTCATGCTTCGATGGAGGACTCAATGCTCTTCAACTGTCCAAAATCAACAAATCTCTCTCAAATCAAACATTGAATAATTTAACTATGAAATACAGTGTCTGAAAAAGAATTTAGACAAGATGATCATCATTAAAATGTCTTTGATTGTGCTAAATCTAAAGAATAAAAAAAAAAAAGAGAAAAAAATGGCAACAGAACCCTGAAAAGTTCTATATTGAAGAGATGAGGAATTATGTACATTATTTACATTTGACAGATATTTGCCCTCATCTTGTTTGTTGACAGATATTTGTCCTCATCTTGTTTGTTGACAGATATTTGTCCTCATCTTGTTTGTTAACAACAAACAAGATGAGGACAAATATCCGTCAAATGTAAATAGCGTAAATAACGAACCCTGCACAATGACACAAATGAGAACCAAACTGTGAACATACAATTACTGACCCAGCCCTTAAACCAGTCCATGGAGTCTCATTATATACATCTATGTATGATAGGGTTTACACAACTCAACAAAGGTGCTTGGACAGTACATAATTCTAATATACTGTACATGCATCTTTGATGAGTTGCAGTACCCCTGTGTACTATACACAATAATTTCATTATTATTATTATTATTATAACAAATCAGTCTCTCAAACATAGGACAAGCTTATGGGTCTCATTAAATAACAACTATGTATGATAACAGAATGTTGTTGGGGTCATATTGCGCAGATATTTCATCTGTGACCCACTGGACTACATTATCAGATATGTCCTTTAAGGAATCTCCCACTAAGTGAGTGTAATTTGGGAGAGATTAAATTGCTTTTCCATTGGGGTACTAGTTTCTGACTTTTGTGTTGGCATTAATCCTTTAGCACACTCAGATTAATTACTTATTTATTTACATTGTTTTGAATTAATTATACGTTATCTTGTAGCTTCGAGAGATTTCGACGATGTGATTGTTCACTTTTAGAATGACATTGCATGGAGGTTGTGAGAGGCCTGATCTGATAAGTTTGAACACAAAACAGGGAGAATATTTGGGTCTGACACGGCCAGTTTCAATGCTAAATGGTGAACTGAAATATAAAACTGATAAAGGACATTGGGACACAAACTTATGTGTCACAAGGCCTTAACCGTGGAAATGTTGTTGAGGGAGCTGGGCAATGGTCAATATGTGAGCCAGTATGATGTAATGAAAAACATAACTTACCCAAGAGTTCGTTTCACCTTCGTTTGGAAGGGTGAGAGAGAGTTTATAT
>NC_142957.1:13398398-13410898 GCF_046866305.1 Octopus bimaculoides | reverse complement strand
ACATAAACACATATTCATCAATAATAAATGTATATATATATATATATATATATATATATATATATATATATACATATATTTATATGTATGTATGTATGGATGTGTATATATATATATATATATATATATATATGAGCATATTCATGTATACATACATATATGTACATACCTACATCTAGATGTATATATAGATGCATATCCAGGTACAGGACGTCAAAAAACGTGGACAAAAAAGGAACGGGAACATAAACAAAGCACAAAAAACAGACTTTCTTTTACGGACATATGTATATATATATATATATATATATATATATATATGTATATATGTTTAGCATGGTACATGGCTCAGTGGTTAGAGCGTCAAGCTTACGATCGTGAGGTTGTGAGTTCAAATCCCGGACCGGGCTGTGTGTTGTGTTCTTGAGCAAGACACTTTATTTCACGCTGCTCCAGTTCACTCAGCTGTAGAAATGAGTTGTGACATCACAGGTGCCAAGCTGTATCGGCCCCTTTGCCTTTCCCTTGGACAACACTGGTAGCATGGAGAGGGGAGGCCGGTATGCATGGGCGACTTCTGGTCTTCCTTAAACATCCTTGCCTGGAGTTGTGCCTGAGAGGGGAACTTTCTAGGTGCAATCCCATGGTCAGTCATGACAGAAGGGTGTCTCAGCTTATATATGTTTATGTGTGTGTGTTGGTATGGGTGAGGTAAAGTTAGTAACCGGGGGTAAAATGAGTAATTTCCAGAATAAATTAAATATATTATTCCTCCAAAGCATCTCATGCTTCGATGGAGGACTCAATGCTCTTCAACTGTCCAAAATCAACAAATCTCTCTCAAATCAAACATTGAATAATTTAACTATGAAATACAGTGTCTGAAAAAGAATTTAGACAAGATGATCATCATTAAAATGTCTTTGATTGTGCTAAATCTAAAGAATAAAAAAAAAAAAGAGAAAAAAATGGCAACAGAACCCTGAAAAGTTCTATATTGAAGAGATGAGGAATTATGTACATTATTTACATTTGACAGATATTTGCCCTCATCTTGTTTGTTGACAGATATTTGTCCTCATCTTGTTTGTTGACAGATATTTGTCCTCATCTTGTTTGTTAACAACAAACAAGATGAGGACAAATATCCGTCAAATGTAAATAGCGTAAATAACGAACCCTGCACAATGACACAAATGAGAACCAAACTGTGAACATACAATTACTGACCCAGCCCTTAAACCAGTCCATGGAGTCTCATTATATACATCTATGTATGATAGGGTTTACACAACTCAACAAAGGTGCTTGGACAGTACATAATTCTAATATACTGTACATGCATCTTTGATGAGTTGCAGTACCCCTGTGTACTATACACAATAATTTCATTATTATTATTATTATTATAACAAATCAGTCTCTCAAACATAGGACAAGCTTATGGGTCTCATTAAATAACAACTATGTATGATAACAGAATGTTGTTGGGGTCATATTGCGCAGATATTTCATCTGTGACCCACTGGACTACATTATCAGATATGTCCTTTAAGGAATCTCCCACTAAGTGAGTGTAATTTGGGAGAGATTAAATTGCTTTTCCATTGGGGTACTAGTTTCTGACTTTTGTGTTGGCATTAATCCTTTAGCACACTCAGATTAATTACTTATTTATTTACATTGTTTTGAATTAATTATACGTTATCTTGTAGCTTCGAGAGATTTCGACGATGTGATTGTTCACTTTTAGAATGACATTGCATGGAGGTTGTGAGAGGCCTGATCTGATAAGTTTGAACACAAAACAGGGAGAATATTTGGGTCTGACACGGCCAGTTTCAATGCTAAATGGTGAACTGAAATATAAAACTGATAAAGGACATTGGGACACAAACTTATGTGTCACAAGGCCTTAACCGTGGAAATGTTGTTGAGGGAGCTGGGCAATGGTCAATATGTGAGCCAGTATGATGTAATGAAAAACATAACTTACCCAAGAGTTCGTTTCACCTTCGTTTGGAAGGGTGAGAGAGAGTTTATATATTTATATACAAATGTGTGTGTGTGTGTGTGTGTGTGTGTGTTTGTAATCATATAAATTTGATATGCAAAGTTTGTGTCAGCAATTACAGAAAATAGGCAGAGAAAGTGGAAGGGGGGGGGGCAGAGAGTGAAAGAGAAAGGGGGAGGGAAAGAAGAGGAGGAGTGAATCGTAGTAGATGAGGGACATGGCAAATGGAAATAGAAGGTTTTGTGTGTGCGCATACACACACACACACACAAACATAAATATATTTATATATACACACACATGCATATGTGTATGTGTATATATACATATATATATATACATATATATATATACATATATATATATATATACATATATATATATATATATATACATACATATATATATATATATATATATATATATATATATATATATATATATATATATATATATATATATATATATATATATATATATAGTGTAGAAACTCTGCCAAATCAGATTGGAGCCTGGTGTCGCCTCCTGGTCCACCAATCCTCAGTCAAATCGTCCAACCCATGCTAGCATGTAAAGCGGACGTTAAACGATGATGATGATGATGATGATGATATATATATATATATATATATATATATAGGAGTGGCTATAGATGCAGGCGTGGTTGTGTGGTAAGAAGCTTGTTTGCTAACCACATGGTTCCGGGTTCAGTCCCACTGCGTGGCACCTTGAGCAAGTGTCTTCTACTATAGCCTCGGGCTGACCAAAGCCTTGTGAGTGGATTTGGTAGATGGAAACTGAACGAAGCCCATCATATATGTGTGTGTGTGTGTGCGTTTGTGCGTGTGTATGCGTATTTGTCCCCCCCACCATCACTTGACAACCAATGTTGGTGTGTGTTTATGTCTCCATAACTTTACGGTTCGGCAAAAGAGACCAATAGAATAAGTACTAGGTTAACAAAGCATAATTCCTGGGGTCAATTTGTTCAACTAAAAGTGGTGCTCCAGCATGACCGCAGTCAAATGACTGAAACAAATAAAAGAATAAAAGAATATATATATATACATACATATATATATATATATATATATATATATATATATATATATATATATATATATATATATATATATATATATATATATAAGGATCAGCAGAAGTTGCTTCACCAACATACTGAAAATTTAGAAATAGCAGTTAAAACTACTAAAACTACTACTTGGCAAAATTGTTAATTATTAATTTATTAATTAATTAACAATTCCCTGCCCTATATTTATTGATATATATATATATATATATATATATATATTAATATATATATATATATATATATATATATATATATATATATATATATATAATATATAGTTTTAGGGAAAATAACCAAGTTTCAAGAACTCATCGATGAAAATCCACTATCACATATAGAAAAATTAATAATTAAAAGCACAATAAATGAGTATAATATAAAGTAAAGTAAATATCATAAGATAAATATAATATAATAATATAGTGGATTTTCATCGACGAGTTCTTGAAACTTGGTTATTTTCCCTAAAACTATATATTTTATATATATTTTATCTATAAAGCTCAATTTAATTTTAATTGAGTTTTTACCTGTAATTTTGGATTTTGTCCCTAATATTATTATTATTATATATATATATATATGTGTGTGTGTATATATATATATATATATATGTCAAAATGCTAATAATGAAAATTATATATTATATCTTTTCTATATTCCATAGTCCATACTTTCTTACAGTTCATATACAGTAATCCCTCGACTGTCATGGATTCGCACCCACCCCCTTCTCCCGAACCAAAATAAGGGATTTGCAGCATATTAGGAGGTCAGGGTACTTGTTTCCACGCAAAAAATCCGAGTTTTTTTCTTTTTTTTTACCTTAGTAAAAATCGTGCGGGTGTTGTTACCTCTGAAAAATTACCTTATTTTTAATAAATTTATTAAAGGTATTCTGGTTAACTATGGCTCATTTTGTTTCTTCTCTGAGTTTCAACATTAATTTCCGTTTGGAGCTGAGGAAACATGTCCTTATTAATATATTTGGTATAACAGAGTTCATTTAAACTTTTATTAATAATCTTCCAAGAAAAATTTAGTAGGATGACGGAACGAAGTCAAAAGCAATTGGAACCTAGATGCCAACGGTTCAAGGGGAGTAACTCTTAACAGACGATTTCAGATCAACGATTTTGTGTCACAGACAACTGTAGGTTCCTGACGGGATTGTATTTAATACTTACGTAATTATTTTCGCTTTAGATAATAAAAAAAACCTTTGTAAAAATAGATTGAAATTCAATGAAACTTTCTATTTTTTAAACAAATATTTCAATAGGCACAGGAGAGGCTGTGTGGTAAAGTAGCGTGGTACCTTCGGCAAGTGTCTTCTACTATAGCCTCGGGCCGACCAAAGCCTTGTGAGTGGATTTGGTAGACGGAAACTCAAAGCAGCCCGTCGTATATATGTATATATATATATATATATATATGTATGTGTGTGTATATGTTTGTGTGTCTGTCACCACAACATCGCTTGACAACCGATGCTGGCGTGTTTACGTCCCCGTAACTTAGCGGTTCGGCAAAAAAGAGACCGATAGAATAAGTACTAGGCATCCAAAGAATAAGTACTGGGGTCGATTTGCTCGACTAAAAGGAGGTGCTCCAGCATGGCCGCAGTCAAATGACTGAAACAGGTAGGTAGTCGTAGGATCGACTAAGTCACGACTCGCTAGCGCGGATGCGCGAGTGCGCGCATCAGGGACCGCTCTTCTTGAATAGAACCCCTCTTCTTGAATAGAACCCAAAGTTATATAGCTTTTATTAAATTCTCATGAATGAAAATAGAAGCGAGCGAGAATGAGAGACTGCTGCAAATAAAAACGTATATAAAAAATGTTGCCTGCAATGAATTAATAGTGTTTATTATTAAACATTAAAATCTACTCTGCAGTATAAACTTCAGAAATCGAAATTATAGGCAATTTCTTGGAACATGAATTCATGAAAATATTTCCAGACGATCAAGCTTTTAATATTGCTTTCTTTAAGTACTTCTAGTAATCGTTAAATGATATTTAAGCAGCTTTCTCCATTATAGTATAGATATATGTGTGTGTGTGTGTGTAAAGTCTATATGTGTATGTATGTATGTATTATGTATGTGTATATATATATATATTATTATTATTATTAATAAATCTCAGAGTAGCCAAAAAATTTAGAAATTCTATTTGCTACCCGTGGTCTAGCGAGAAGGAAAAAAACTAGTCAATAGACTATATATTATTCATATAAATACATACAGTGTACATTTAAACACATAAGAGAGATGTCCATAATAGGACATCTAACCCGCTAGAAGGAGCAGTCAAACTCCAAACCACAATTAGGGATGATTTCAAAAGGAATGAAAAATAAAAACATTTACCATCTATTTCCTGAACCATGGTTTCAAGCTATTTTTAGCAGAGTGGGTACTGTTCAATAAGAGTGGTCCTGGTGCGCGCGCTCGCGTACTCGCGCATCCGCACTAGTTAGTCGCAACTAGTCGATCCTATGAGGGGGTTTTTTCTAAACAAAGTAAATAATTTTTTTACACAAAGTATTATTTACTTTGTTTTATTTACTATGTTTAAAAGAAATTATTTACTTTGTTTAGAAAAAACCCACATACATGTTTTGCGCATTCGCGCTAGATAGTCGTTTCAGGATCGATTAGTAGCTAGCGCGGATGCACAGGTACGCGAGTGCGCGCACCGGGACCATTCTTCTTGAATAGTACCGCAAAATAAAATATTTTGCAAGGCCAACTATCGTCAGCAAGAAAGCCAAGATTAACATATAAATACGAGACACAGCATAGAAACATGCCTCGTGTTCATATGTTATAATTTTTCGTGGTTTTTCTTGTAGGCAGCAAATACAAAAAATGCCGATTTTCTTCCAGAAATTAGCCAAAAAAACATTATATCATTATTAATAAATCTCAGGGTAGCAAAAAATTTTTCATTTCCTTTTCGAAATTATCTCTAATTGTGGTTTGGAGTTTGACTGCTCCTTCTAGCAGGTTAGATGTCCTATTATGGACATCTCTCTTATGTGTTTAAATGTACACTGTATGTATTTATATGAATAATATATAGTCTATTGACTAGTTTTTTTCTTCTCGCTAGACCACTGGTAGCAAATAGAATGGATCTTTTTCCTTTGAACGGCACATCGAGAAATTAACGTGCAAGTGGCTTATTTGTGCAACTTAAAACCCTTCAAGGCAATGCCCCAGCATGGCCACAGTCAAACAAATCAAACAGATATGAAAACAAAAAACACTATAAATAATTATGAAAAAAATGTCCCTTTATTTTATAATTCCACTGAATTTTAGGGAGCTGAAATAAAATAAGTCCCTTTAAAATTAGAATCCCATCCAAAATTTAGAAAACAGAACGTAAATACTGTTTCCAAAGTACCGTACGTCTTTATAGTCTCTTTAGGTTTAGTTTGAATTTATTTATTGTTTTGTTATATTTTGGGGGTTTTTTCTTCCTTTTTTTTTTATTTTTGTAATTTCTCCTTGCTTTGGAACTTGGAGTAAGAAATTCTGTCATAGTGGTGTCTCCGTGGCAACATGATGAATATGATCATCATCCTCATCATCATCAACATCATGAATATCAGCAGTAGGGGGCAGCATGTTGCTTACAAAAAATAAAGAAATAAAATAAATAAATAAAAAATCTGATTTTTCAGACGTTAGGCAGCAGTGCATACGATAACTATAGCAGGATTTGGCGATGCAGGCCTCCGTCAGACACAGGCCTCCACTGCCTGTCACTGTGTCTCACTAGGTCGCTTTCAAGCATCAGTTGTTTTTGAATGAAAATAGTGTTGGAAAATATAAATCTGACATATAACCATTTAGTCAGAATGGAACTTATTGGTAAGTCGAGGAGAAGGTCTTTATATACATCTGTCCGTCTGTCGGTCTCTGTTTATGTGTGTGAGAATCTAGTCACGTTCTTATGTATGTTATATCTCTTTTTCTCTCTCCTGTCTGTCTGTTTGTCTTTCTGTTTATACATCTGAACATCTAGTTATGCTTGTATGTATGTGTAATGTCTGTCTCTCTCTGTCTCTCTCTCCCTACATACATGACCATCTAGTTATGTTTGTAGATGTAATGCAATATATATATATATATATCTCACTTTAAGTGTGTAATCATCTAGTTATGCTTGAATGTCTGTGTAATAATGTCTCTCTCTCTCTCACATACTCAGTCTACATGTGTATATCTCTATGTATGTGTGTTCGCCTCCAGCACCAGAACAAGCTGAATTTCCAGTCAGCCAAATATAGGAAACCATCATAATCCAAACAATCACACCCGGCCATCCCATTCAAAACAATCAGCCAAACTATCCACCCTTTTAACTAACAGACCACCCACCTTCTCAACCCAAACATACACACACTACCAGCATTATAACACATGCTACTTCTCATCTCTATTCCTCCATCTACCTGTCCGAATATGTCTCTGTGTCTGCCCACATATCTTCTTGTCCATCTTCCTCAGTGAGTCTATTTGTCTGTTGTCCGTTCCCTGGGACAACCAAGCTTTATATTGGGACCGGGCAGCACTTGAGGTGACCCTTGAGGGCACTAGATGTGCGGAAGGCCCTCTTGCATTTGCTGCACAGGTACGGCCGTTCGCCTGTGTGTATGCGCGTATGCACGTTGAGGTTGGTCGCCTGGGCAAACGACTTGTCGCAATACTGGCACCGGAACGGGCGCTCCCCCGTGTGGATGCGCACGTGGGCAATGAGGTTGCAGTTCACAGCGAATGTCTTCGGGCAATGCGGACAATGGAACGGCTTTTCACCGGTGTGCGTCCTCATATGCGTGTACAGCTGTGATGCACTGTGCACCACCTTCTGACAGAACTTGCAGCGAAACTCGCAATGGTGCTTTAAATGTTCACTGAGGTCCTCAGCAGTCGGGAACACTTCCGTACCGGGACAGATTTTGCAGACGTGTTGGTGTTGTTGTAGTTGTTGCTTTAGATGTTGTTGTTGCTGTTGTTGATAATGAGATTTCATGTGGACGGCAAGGCTGTAGATTTTTGTGAATTTCTTTGGACATTGTTTGCACTTGATGAGTTGTGTCTTGGAATCATCAGGGGTTTGGGAGTTCTGTTCAAGAACCGGCGGTGGCTGCTGCTGCTGCTGTAGTGAATACAGCATGGACTGAGGACCTGACAGGCCAGGACGAAGACTACTACTACTACTACTACTGCTGCTGCTAGTGTTTGTTTGTTGCTGATCCAAGGTGGACGAGAGATGCGGTGATGCTGGTGGTGGTATTGGAAGCAATGTTTGAGGAGTGTCAGCAGCAGGGGCTGTGTTGCTGGGCTCAAACTGGTCGACCGGAGTCGAGTAGGTTTGCGAGCTGACCGGTGACGATGTCGAGCTGGTGGTGGACGCCCACACATGGGTCAGTAAGTGGTCAGTGTATTCAGGAGCCGAGTTAAACATACGGAAACACTTTAGGCACTTAAACAGTGGCGGAACTGCATCTTCCGGTGACTTCAGGTTCAATTCCAGCCCAAGTTTGTCATCAGCGGATTCAATCACATTAACAGGGTTTGAAATGACAGTAAATGACGGCTTCTCTTCATCCTGAATAGAAACAATGGAAACGTTAATGCCAGCTCCGCTGCCTCCTGTAGCAGCTGAAGAATTCTGAGAAGCATAAAGTCCCAGTGAACTTCCTACCTCCTCAGACTTTGGTAAATCGTTAATTATTTTATAATGACAAGGATCTTGTCTAGAGTCTTTAGTTTCCGACTCCACCCTCTTGTTAAAGAAACTGCCATCGCTCTCCAGCAATGGAAGTTTATTCTCATTCGAGGTGAGATAAGATCTGTCGTCTAACTTGGTCGTGGGATCAAACCCAAGTGAAATGTTCTTAGGTTCATCCGAACTTTCAGGCTCTGCCTCCAAATGACTCACAGACTTCTCAGATGCAACAGTGGAATAATTACTACTACTACTACTACCAGTCTCGCTTGTAGGAATCATGTCTTTCGACTCAGAACTATTAATGTTGTTGGGTGAAGATGTTGAATAATTCAAAGATTTGGAAGAATTTGACATCGATAAATTGTCGGTACAGAATTTATTTTGGTAAAACCCTTGTATGGTCGGCAGAGAGCTATCATTGCAAAGCTCTGTTGGCGTTGGTTTCATGTCGACTGTATGTAATTCTTGCTGGTGGTTGGAGATTAAATTGTGTTGCATTGTGGGAGATCTTTCTAATTGTTCTTCCGTACATTTATTTGCAGGAACTGATCTCAAAGATTCTTTTTTATTTTCTATAATTGGTAATGTTTCAGGAGAATTGTCTTTTACAGCTGCAATAACCGGTACCTCAATAGTATCGTTGGTTAACTCCGACTGAGAACCAGTGAACTGTGAAGTCAGTGCTTTCATCTCTTGGACACTATAATCCATAGAATGAGAAACAGCTTTTTTCTTCAACCTTTTCACGGTGCAGTTCTGAATGTGCACGTTGCGTGCAGCAGTTGTTTTAAATGCAGAGTTGCAGTGATGACACAGAAATGGTCTCTCGTTGGTGTGCACTCGCAGATGTGCATTCAAGTTATCAGGCTTACTGAAAAACTTGCCGCAGAATTTACACCGGAACGGTCTGTCACTGCTATGCGTTTGAAGATGTGTTCTGAGATTCTCGGGCTGCGTAAAACCCTTGCAACACAACTTGCACTCATACAAACTCTCTTTAGGAGCATGTGAGCAGACGTGCATGTAAAAATTTGTGCAGTTTTTGAAAAGTCTTTTGCAGTAATGGCATCGGTGTGGTTGTAAACGATCGTGGGCTTTAACAAGATGAACATACAGCTGAGATGTTGAAGAGAAAGTGCGACCGCAGTTATGACACTTGTTACGCGGCTGGAAGTGCACTTGCGCACGTGGAAATACAGGGTGCTGTTTTCTTGATTGTTTTGCCTGGTCAATGCAGTTTACAAAACCGATCCCTGAACTGGGAGCACTTTCGAGGTCAACACTAGTAACTTCTTCACTGGAGGGGTCAACATCTACAACTTCATCATCGTGTTCTTGGGCATCAGTGTGCATTTTGTGTACAGCAGCCAAATGACTTTGGAAACTACCATTATCAGAAAACACTTCTGGACAGTATCTGCAGTTTCTGTAAATGCTTGTCGAAGTGGTGTAGCAGTTAATATGACTAACCAGCTCATTATCAACATCCAAAGGGGTTCCACAGGACTGACATTGGTCCTCTGAGCTGTGCTGGCTGCTGATGTGTTGTGAGAGCAACAACTTAGATGAGAAATTCATCTGACAACATAAACACCTCAACAACACTTTGTCTGAATTGACACTTTGGTCAACATCTCTTTCTTTCACCACCTGACCTTCAACAAACTCCTGCAAAGGTGACTGGACATCGTCAGTGTTTTGCAGACCATTGTCAGTGCCATCATCAGCACATGGAACCTGTGTATTCTCCTGAAAGCATTCTACACTCTCTAGTTTATCTCCTATCACAGAATCAGGGCTTTGAGACACTTCCATGTTTTCGGTTATATTTTGCTTAAAAACTACAGCAGTACTATTTCTGATGGAATGTTCTGGAAGGTGGTTGTTGGTACCATCATTGCTGCAACTGTTTTGCCATGATGTTATTTTTGAGAGACTAAATGGTGCAGTTTTCTTGGAATGGTGCCGATATTTCTTTGGACAGATTTTCTGATGAATATTAAAACGTTGGACAGTTCTAAGGACTCTTGAACATTTCTTACACTTGTATAAACGCTGAACGGAATGGGATTGCATGTGTGCGATGAGGTTTTTAGAATAATGGAATTTCTTCTGACAATACGGACACTTAAAAGATTTCAAGGGTTTTTCATGAAGGGGTTTCCTATGCTGACGGTGAGTTTTCGACTGTAATTGTTCAGATGAGCTGAAATGCAAGGGTTTCTGTATTGAGTGCACTCGCAAATGAAGATCAAGATATGATTGGTCTATGAAAGATTTATCACAGAAATGGCACCAAAAAATTCTGGTCTCTTGTGCTGTTCGTTTCATTGCAGTTGCATGTAGATTCAAGTGAGCAGCGAAGCGTGTTGATAAAACCATTTGGTCGCAGAGTTCACAAAGCTGTTCCGGTAGATTGTGGTCTTTCTGATGAAGGACAAGATCCAGGGGGGTTTTAAAATCCATTTCACAGAATTTGCAGACAAGCAGCTCATCATCCTCGTGGAGAGGTGTGTGGTGGAGAAAATCATCTTTCGTTTCAAAGACCAAATTGCAAAGTTTACATTTAAAGATCTGGGTGTAAGTAGAAACTTCCAGAAAAGCCAGACATGAATTAGCTGAGCCAGGTGAAGAATGAGCTAAACTTGGAACAGATCTGTCACTGGACAGTGCCATAGCATCTGTAAGAAATGGTGATTGTATTCTACAGAAGTTAAGTTTGTCAGAACTGTGAGTAGATCTTGGAAGTTTCTGGTGTGATCGTGTGGTCAAAGGGATGTTCCTCTCACGACCAGTCTGAGCATTGCTTCTGGATAGTGTATTTCTGGGAACAGTACCATAGTTAGTCCCATCACTGCTCCTCCTATCTTGTTGAGGACAAGATGCCCCACCGTTCTCTGGCAAATGTCTTTCTGCTGACTTCGACTCAAGAGGCTGGCTATCGACAATTCCACTTTGGCTGAACTGCGCTGCTGCGCCTCCCGTTTGTCTGTGGCTCTGCTGATAAAAGACATCCTCAATTTTGTCTTGAGAAATCTCTGATAAAGACACCAGCGAATTGAAATCCACTGTAAGGCTGTCCCCATTGGAATGGATGGTAGGTTGCTGCGAGAAACCTGCTGGCGAAACTAGGAAATCTTTGCTATCTTCAAAGCTGTTGGCTGCAGTGATTGTAGGGGTTTGTTGTGTTTCATTAGAAGTAGACTTGTGAATATCATCATAAATATTAAAGTTTTGATCCTCAGAGATCATCTCCCTCTCCAATAACTTAGAAGATACAGCTGCTGTTGTTGCTGCCACCATATTACTGCCATCTTTGAGAGATTCTCTAGGGAATCCTGACTTACTATGTTGGCGGCTTTCAAAAATACCATTTACAGGGGTAAGACTAGGTGTGGCTTCTTGCTTAAGTGTGTTCAAGTTCACACAAGACGGTTTGTTTTCTGCAGTACCTTGAGTATTGCTTGTAGAACCACAATTTCGAGTTACAGAGCTAACATTCAAAGGCTTACACATTGACACTGTTGGTGCTCCACCGAATCGCTTCTTGGCAATAATGTCAGAGATCTTTCTCCTACGGTAATTAAACAAGCTACTGTTGCTATATGATAACGAACTAGAACTGGTCTCACTGGAA